>NC_092355.1:54381413-54473913 GCF_963676685.1 Mytilus edulis | reverse complement strand
GAGTATAAATCTAGTTCCTGGTTTCACTATGTTTGCTTCTGGACAAACTGTTACTATAGAAACCATTTGCGGGGTGTTGATGGAAATACACTTTCTGAACTAGTGGACGGTTTCATTGGTATTTCTCCGAGTGATAAAAGTAGACTTCTCACCGATGCCAGTTCCGCACCCTCTATTGGTCGACGAAAATCTGGATCTAAATTAGAAATTCCTTATGAAGGTTCAGAAGCGGATGGTGATTATGAACTTGATGACCACACTTTTGATTTGACGAATTTAGTGTGTTGCACTGTAACAAAAGTGCAGACGAACCTGCACGTGAGCATCCGGAAGTACTTTATTCCTAGAGGACGCACATGCGCGAAACCAACGAAGTACGGAATCAGTCTATACTGTGAACAATGGAATAAATTAGAATTACAGGTAGATGAAATCAATAGTGCCATTGCTACAACACAGAAAACATTGGATGATAAAGAAAAGGAGAAAGATAAAAAGGATTGCAAAGATAAAAATAAAATGCCGGGAAAAGAAGAATTTCCAGGTAATGATTTTGTTTTGTTATGCTTACTTCTAAGACTTTCTAATTGTACTGAATATGCTCATACGTTTTCAAATTTACAAAAAGTAGAATGAAAAAAAAAAAAACGAAAATAGAATTTTTTTTAAATGTGAACAAACAAACAAATTAATATTTAAACAAACAATACTCAAAATTAAATGGAAGAACCATTCCAGTTCCAGGTAACAAAAGACGAATCAGTGACGCTTTAACCAAAAAAGTTGAAACTAACAAATAAAGTACGAATTTAGAGACTATTGAGAACCCAAAATTCAAAAAGGTTTTGCCAAATACAGCTAAGTTCTTCTATACCGTATTATTTCAAAACAATCGTAGTTTTGGATACAGATGATATATAATAATTGCAACTAATAATCATTTATGTCAACACCGACGTGTTTTTTGTTTTTTTACGATTCTATATATTTCAAAGTAATGTCCATAGTGTAAAGAATATTTTCACTGATTATAAAAGATTCTTTTTTTCTCTTTCGCAGACTGGATTTTGTTTTCACTGTCATGGAAACGTCGTGTTGGTGTCTTCGCCTCCGGAGAAGAAGTGGTCGTTGATATTCGCGAGTTTTCGGAAGAAAAAACGTTTTCCGAGTCGGACCGAGGTATTAGACTTAAACCAGATCAATGGAAACAGCTACAGGAAAATATAAACAATATTAACAAGTCATTGCGCAAGTTGTCTTGATGAATATAAACTTCGACATTTTAAACGTAATTGATCAATGACAGCTAATGCTATCGTCATCTGATGTAAAGTGTGGATTTTATGCTTGAATCAGGACATTTGTTGTTTTAGAATGTCCAGGACAGCGTTAAATCGACTAAACCGTCGGATCATCGAACTGTAGGACACTAAAACAATCGTCGGACCGTTGAACCGTCGGACTATCAAACCGTCGGACTATTGAAACGTCGGACTACCACTACGGCCCACCATTATACAATATACTAAAAAAATTATGTCATGATCACCGGTACTTTGAATTCCTTGTAGTGTGGCCGGACTCTTATAAGACAAGGTGTCGTTTCAAGAATCGTCATGTGTTGCTAAATATGAAATAAAACGATGCAGGACGTAACGGCCATACTGCCATGACGTCCTTAGGATGAAACGGCCATACCCCGAAAAGATGAAACGGCCATAGTACAAAAACGGCCATACTTTGTAAAGATGTTTCGTCCATGGTTTTTTTTTTTAAGATGTTACATATGAATTATTTTGATACTTATAGATGGTTATTATAACTTTTTTTAATAAACTATACTGTTTTAACATTAATTATCATGTTTAATTTTGTTATATCATTTGTTTACGCATTATATAGGAATGTCGTTTAATCTAATAAAATATTAAAATATCATATTGTTTTCTATATGAGACAATATCTGAAAAAGTCTAATTTCCATGTCCCGCCTTTCACCAGCAATTATTTTTTTATTCAGGCATCTTTTTGGAAAATTTTAAGTTTCAGTATTAACTTGAGTATATAATGCACCAACTGCAACCAATTAAACATTCTTTTTAATATTTCATCTAATGAAATATTTTAATTTAAATGGTCAACCCCCCAAAATCATGTTGTCCCCTGTTATTTTCTGAAAATTAAATCATTCAAAGAATATCTAAATTAAGTAAACAGCCTTCCGATTTTCATAAATCTAATAGATTATATAATATACTTATCCATTACTGGTCTTATTTTGTTATAACTAAAGCATGTAAGAAAATTTTGCATTTTTAAGGGTCTTTTGACTGTTGTCCCCAGGGGTACTTTTCCTCCTGTTACCGCTGGATTTTTTCCACCTGTGGACACGTTTGAAAGACCAAAAATGTATTTCTTGTAATATAATGTGAAGAGCATCATTTCCTGAATGTATGAATCCATTTTTTTAGGTGAATAGCAGCCAGTTTAAAAAAACTGAACTCCACAAAGATCAGAATTTGGAGAAACATAATTGTGTTGTTCTCTCCTGTTACAGCCTTTTTGTGTACCTTCTGAGAATATTTCATTGTCAGCACTATAACAGTACATGTGTTTTTATAGTATCTTATCAAATTGATATGTAGATGAAAGTAAACTTCTGCACAATTCGAGTAAATGAACAACAAGTACTGCGTAATTCCTTTCTGTTACGTTCTGTCATGTTACCTGATAAAAAGTAACAGCATAACCATAATCAGTAACAGGAAGGATTTTCAAGACAATTTCACTGATGAATCAAAAAGTTAATCTACTATATGTCAACCATTTCATTTAATATAAGTTATCATCACCATATTAAATAAATTTCAAAGTAATATACAGTATATTGAATGAAAAAATAGTTTTTTTGCTTTTGACAACAGCAGAGAACATTGTGCAATTATAGTATAGTAGATAGTAACATAAAGGAATTTATTTTAGAATTTTTCTTTACCTAGGCAGATTTTTCATCTGGCAAATACAGTTTCAAAGGATAAATGACATTGTTTGCTGTTATCTTCCAATTGTAACCAATCTGAAATGATGTATTTTTCTTAAACTATAAAATAAAGCATTTTTTGAGAAAAAAATCCTTTCTGTTACCAACTCTGTCCTGTTACCGTTGTCCTGTTACTCAAGATTCTTTCATGTTACCGACATCTCTGACTATATTTTAGTATATCTCATATATATAAATGATTTTTTAATATCTCCCGTATAACAAACAGAACAAAATGAACAAATATGAATGACTGTATCTGAATGGGAGACTAATTTCTGTCAAAATTATAACAATAAGATTAGTTTTGAAATATAAACGAGATGGCGTTATGTGTGGTAAATTTCAGTCAAAAAGCACAGATTTAAACTTAATGGTATTTTCGTGTTACCTACCTCCTGAAAACTCAGTTTGGGGAAGAGACTCTCAAGGATATTTTGCACACATCTTATCTGATATATACGAAAAATGCGATACGGACGCTATTTTTCTCTGTGGCGATTTTAACTCAAGAATAGGATCACTGAAGGATTATTCTGATTTTGATGAATTACCGTCACGATTATCGCTTGATAAAACCGTTAACCAACATGGCAACACCTTCTTTGAATTTGAACGAATCGAAAATGTGCGTCTCGAATGGAAGATTCGATCAAGATAAAGAAATGAAAGATAACTTCACATTCATTTCAGGTAGAGGGAAATCCGTGGTAGACTACATTTGTGTCCCGCAAGATTATCTAGACCAGTGTATTTCGTTTGAAACAATCACAACAAGATCTATTGTAGAAAAGGCAAATCTGTTTAACTTCCTTGGTGAACGTAGCAAACTTCCGGATCATGTATTCACCCTTAACAGCATAATAAAAAACAATCCTAATGTTATTGCCTCATTTATTGATCTAAAAAAGGCTTTTGATTTCGTAGATCGTGATATGTTGCTGTACAAACTGTTGCTTGATAATATTGATGGGAAAATATATAACTCTATTAAAAGTGTATATGTGTAATTCAAAAGGAAATACAATTTGAGATCACTATAAAAACACAGCATCCAAGCTGAGTTCAAGCGGAGTGCAAACATACATTGGGTAGTGAAATTCTTGTAAAAACTAGAACACACACCGTGATATCGCGGGTCCGTGACTGAGTTAAAGTTTTCTCTGCTTTCAAAATCTTTCTGTTTGAACCCGTCGACCTGGAACTCAAGTCTGTTTCCCCTTCAGTCTGTAGAAATGTCGCACTTCCCAATACTTGATATTTCATGTATGGGGTTCTTTCTCAAATGAAGCGTGGTCGGTATGTCAATTTGTGGGTTGGGGGTTTCAAAACTACCACGACCGTAACAACGTACTACTGTGTAATATCTATATATTAAATGAAAAATTTACACAAGGAGTTTCGATATCACAAACTAGTCAACCCATTTACTAAATTTCATCATTATTTATCTATCGAAAATGGATTTCGCTCTTCAAGATATACTGTCGCGTATTTTTCTTAATATCTCATTTTGGTCAAGGGTATCTACTGGAACACGTCGTTCGTGGGTTTTTATCAAAAACAGAAGTCAGTTCATTAAAATCCTTGGGAAAGGTGTTTTTATTGTGATTTTCAGAGTCTTCAATACATGTATCAGTTTCGCTGATCATGTCACCCGAGGTTTCCTCAAGAAATGAAACATGTTCCCATTTGCAATGTCCTTATCTTTCAAGACAACAGAAGATACCTGAAACTGTTCGCACATCAATAATGCAGTTAAAGCATTATGAATGAGAAAATGACCGCATAGTGCTCTACCAACTGCGTTTCTGGTTAACATATGAGGTTAGGTGCGTACAGTTTCCTTGAGCTCAGCTAGTCCAGATCCGTTCATAATGTTACCAATCGATCCCAGGAAGCTCATCTCGAGGTGAAAACCTCCTGTTCTGGGAACTATTGATTTCAAATCGCTTTCCTTTGGTTCATTATCGATAATTGTGAGTGCTTTCCAGTAAAGCGGTTGTAGGCATTGGATAAGCTCTGTACTTAAACGCTTCATTACATACGAACTGCATGGTCGAAAAGATACATGAAAGGTTTCCCGGCTCAAGGTCTATCATAGGCAAACAATTAATTGTCGATTTACCAGGGTATGCTCCATCTTGCACTCAACTACACATCGCTAACCACCAATGTTTTCTTTGGTCAAAGAATACTACAGAGAAGACTGATCGAGGTTATCGGGTAACGTCAAAACCAAGGAGTAAACAAAGACTCAGAAAACCAAAGGACATTTACTTCAACAGTTATAAATAATAAATAAGAAACAACACGAACTCCACTTAAAACTGGGAGTGAAATCAGGTGCTCCGGAAGGGTAAGCATTTCCTGCACCGTATAAGGTACCCGTCGTGTTATTTCTTTGTTCAGTTCGGTAATGATGGAAGGTTATTATGACTGAGGAAGAATATCAGATATGATTTCTGACGCACTTTTGTCATAATGGCCAATCAGCTCATGACGGTGACCGTAAAATTTCTTGAATGATGACCTTAATTTCATTGATTCATACTAGCCCTGTCTTTGCAACTTTTGAGAAAGCAGCATTCCTCGTTCAACTAAATCAACGTACTTTGAGCTAGCTCTATAGTAACCTATCAATTGAGACACATATACTCCATATGCTGGTGCCGCTGGGATGTTGCTACACAGATATGGAAAGTATAGGAAAATTAAAATCATCGCGTTTGTCATAAATTTTGGTATTAACCTACCATCAGTAGTCATTTCGAGAAAAAAGTCTAAATATGGTATTATGGTCGACATTATCTGTCACGTGTTGAATACATCGTCCTTCAAGTTCTAGAGGTTAATCATTAACCTGGAAAGCAGAAATCACGCCGTGTTTTTGAACTTCCTTATATTAAGATGACAAAAAGCCCAGTGAAGAACGAAATCTTTCACTGTCAATTGGTCCTCTTCATTTTCTTTCAAATATCCATGGTCTTCAGAAAAGCAGAATTTGCCTCAGTGAAATCTAGTCTGCCTCACTATTTTGTTTTTGATCTGGTGTTCCAATAGGTATATTTTCCCTTTCCTAAGGTTAACGCTACATTTCTGATGGTAAATAGCATCTGCTACAGGTAAGTCCTGTGCATACTCAAGTTTTGCAAAAACGTCAGCAGCCCTGGAATCCTTTCGGTCTTTGCATATTGCCTCAATTTTCTGTTGGAATTCAAAAGTTCTAACTGGATATCCTTTTCTATATATTTTATCTGACATTTGAGCTGGCTGTCGACAAAATAAACAATGCTCTCTAAGATTAAAATACTGTAATGATCGCGTGTCTCGATTAAATCTGTCTTTATCAGCATTTTCTTTACAAATTTTCTGAATCTTTTTAACATTTGTATATTTTTTTCAACATTCTTGGTGTAGTATTTGTCCGGCTACATTGAACACATACGTTTTGTTGTCTATGTTGGCTTACTTCATTGGTTGACTTGTTTTGTCTCTTATCGTTATCAGAACTTGTCAACTCTCCAAAGGTTCTTTGCATATCACACAGCTACTTCCGGACATATATGATGAACATAATTCAGTTTCAATGCAGTCTGGCGAAGAATATCTTTTTACGTTCACGTTCTACAAATTAAATGATTTTATGCTCCCGAAATCGAAATCCGGACGGACAAACATGGATAATAGAACACTAAACATCCCGATGCCTACAGCGGGCCATTATAAGATACTTAAAAACAACAAACAATTACTACAGAAGCATTTATAGGAATGAAAATACAAATACTTGTATTCACTCGTTCATTCCTTTTGTCACCAATGGCGTTCCGTAACAATTATTTTTACTTAAACCCATTTACAAGCCTAAGAAACAGGATTTCTTTGAATATATCAAAGTAAAATATGTTGGAATCGAAAATTTCAAGTTGAGGGGATACGGCGAAATATAGCTACTCCGGGGGACAGGACTTTTACGGAGTCAGAACACGATAATTGTATTTATATTTATACATTTATTGTAATAATAAAGCTTTACTCACCAATGTTCAGTTACAACGGGTCAAATCCAAGTCCAAAATAAATGCCGCTTGTTGACATTGAAGTTAAATTATAAAAGTTATTTCCCTTTTGAAATATGGCCTGCAAGACGTTGCATGACATTCAGTAAAATTTATAAACTTTTTATTTTACAAAATTATGCAACTTTGCCGGGGTCCGATTTTTGCCGATGTTTGTTATGTTAATTCTATAGTTATAACCTTCGTTTCTCATTAAAAAAAAAGAATTCTGTTGGAATTTGTTTAGGGTAAAACCCCAGATTCACTGGACTACATCGATACAAGGATATCATCCAATCTTTTATGGTTATATTTTTTACAAAGGCGCACAAAAATGTCGGCATTAATTCTAAAACTAGTTGTTGGCATGCAACGGGTTTTGCTCTTCTTATATATGTTATTGGTGGTATGATACTCACGGGTAGTAAGGTCGTCATATCGAGGAGCGTTTAGTACAGTGATTTTGTCATAGTTTGGATAAGTTTGACATGACGGTGTTAAGAGTTTTTGATGACAATCAATGCAAAAATGTAAACATTCGAATATTTTGTAAAGGAACTTCTGATCAATAATTCAAGCTGGTAAGTACCTTTGTATAAAGTAAATATGTTAGTCACGGCTGGTAATCTACATACGCAGAACATTTGGTTCTGCAATGAAATCCGTGAGAGGATTTTCCGGTTGTGCTTGCGTTGAGTAATTGTCACCGCTTCAAAAGATATGACCATTTCTAAATCGCAATTTTCTTATTCAACTGATCAACATATTGAAAATCAGAGAATGTTATGCTGTGGCGAATACTTTAACGAAGAGATACATGTATCATGTAATGTTGTACGTGGAGTTGAACTCCTACAAAATCAGTTGCCCCATGAGAAACTGCCTAAAAAAGTGACATTCAAATTTTGAAATGGTTCTATTAACAGACCTTGAAGTTCAAATTTACTTATTTTTTGGTCAATGAGTATGAATGTCGTTTTGGGCGGCGTCTGGTGTTGATAGACGTCTTAATAAATCTAAAAATCTCATATTTTCATTATTTCATGCGTGAGGGGATCGGTTCTGATTGAGGACATCGTGAATGCATGAGGGGACGTGAAATCATATATCTTTATATCCAAGCTATTAGTAGTTGAAAGTTGGTTTAATTTGGTTAAACTATTCATGAAAAAAAAACACATTTGTGTGCATAAAAAAATATGAGATAGAATTTTGAAATTAATTGATTGGTTTTATGATATGTTTTACGAAGGAGAAAAAGAAAACATGGTGTCAACGATTTTGTTTCTTGCTACAAATAAAAGTTAAATTTCCCTATCAGCCCAGTATATATTTTTTACGAAAAGAGTTATCTCCCCTTCAACTGCTTATTTGAAAAATGATTGATTGTGAAAACACTAATTTTTATATTTGTTTAAATATTTTGATTTATACATTAAACCACCTAGTTTTCTGTATATAAATAAACAGTCTACCCAATTAATTGCAAATATGTCTCCAAACTAGACCGATTATTTGCCCATATCCGCAAATTTTGAGACATATTTGCAATTTATTGGTTAGACTGTTTGTTCATATAAAAAAACTTGGTGATTTATTGTTATTTCAAAATTCTATCTCATAATTTTTTTGGAACACAAATGTGTTTTTTCATGAATAATTTAACATAATTTAGGCAACTTTCAACGACTCATAGCTTGGAGATAAAGATATCATTTCACGTCTCCTCACGTATTCACGATGTCCTCAATCAGAACCGATCCCCTCACACATGAAATGATGAAAATATTAGATTTTTCGATTTGTTAAGACGTCTATCAACACCAGACAGCGTACACGCCGCCCAAAACGGTATTCATACCCATTGACAGAAAAAAAAGTAAATTTGAACTTGTAGGTCTGTTAATAGAACCTTTTCAAAATGTAAATGTCCCTTTTTTAGGCAAAGTCTCGTGGGGCAACTGATTTTGTAGGAGTTCAACTCCACGTACAACTGTAAATGATACATGTATCTCTTCGTAAAAGTATTCACCACAGCATAACATTCTCCGATTTTCAATATATTGATCAGTTAAATAAAAAAAATTGCGATTTGGAAATGTACATATCTTTTGAAGCGGTGACTAATTCTCCACTCAAGCACAACCGGAAAATCCTCTCACGGTTTTCATTGCAGAACCAAATGTTCTGCGTGTGTAGATACCAGCCGTGTTAGTACGTCACAAGTTGTATCATATAGTTAATGATTTAACACAGAACAAAGCTTGCGTATGTCAAAATTTAAAAGTTGCTAATTGGTTTAATGTGCATAAAAAAAGTTATTATCTTTCTGTCTGTTACATCACATATTTCTTCGTGATATAATACAGCCGTCAATTATTCTGAAAAAAAAACTGCTTTTGCACTCAATTCAAAATTACTGAAATATCTGTGTCATGGTTTGGTTTATTCGTGTCATGGTTTAGTTCATGTTGGATATGGTTCAGTTATGTAATTCTTGTCGTGTATAATGAAGAGTTACTATCAAAATTAACAACAATTATTTCATTTGAAACACAAAAGGGCATAAGAACGCACATACAAAGAAGTAATATGTTATAAGTAGATGCAATATGATTGCCAATGAGACAACTATCCACCTGAGATCAAATGACGTAGATGTTAGCAACTATATGTCATCAACAGACCTTCAACATTCAACAATGAGCAAAACCATACTTCTTAACAAGTTAAAAAAGGCTGCGACAAAATTCAAAGTATAGGAATTCCAATAAGAAAACCACCAGCCTAATTTCTGTTCAAAATAAATAGCAAAATATGATATACAGTTACAAACGATATTCACGGCATTACAGAAACTTAACTTGAGACAGTATATACAAAATATTGCGGAGTTAAACATGATTGCGGGCTCCCCAACATCTTCTTCGCCTTAACCACGGCAGATATGTAAGATTTACCAGATCGGTTTCAAACAATAAAATCAAGTTGATTTAGTGGGACCTAGTTTCAAACCAATAACAAATTATAAAAAATCATGATTCCAAGACAGCTTCCTTTTAAATTTCAGGATGGAATTCTGCTGCCAATATTGTGAGCTGTACAATTTAGACATATTTTCAATTATAGGACACACCATACTAAATAATTACATAAAAAGTAAAATATTTGAAAGAATTAAGTGATACTATACACGATGCATTTTATATACAATATTACTGCCATAAGGTGCGAAATCAATCCAGTTTGTTCATTTTCACTGTTATATATGCGAGTATGTCTATTGTAGAAAGGATGACGGGAAAATCTGCGTTTGTTTCCTTTTTGAAAGTACGAAATAATTGATCTAAATGTATGTTTTAACACAATTAAATAAGAATACTAGTATAAGTTTCTAATGTATAATCACAAGATTAAAGTAAAAAAAAGTGTAGTTAAAGCAGCTGCATCCATAATATTGTTGACTGGATGCTATTCATTTTAACTATAGTTGCGATTGATTATCATTGAAAGTGCAATAATTTCTGATGTGGAATTTTTGCAGGTGCGATGAATTTTCATTATTATTTTATATGATAATTCGACATGCACTAACTGAAAATAGTCTTAAAAAATGACTTTAGTACTGATGATATTTTAAAGTCAAGCTGATCGTAGATGATCACTTGCATATACACGGCCGGTGTAACCAACTTATGGTTGATTTCGGACATTGTGTACTATTCATCGATATTTTTTCTGTACTTAATTTTATGTTTTTTTTTTCGTCTTAGTCCTGTACCGTTGGGAAGTAAAACATCGAGAACATAGTTATATGAAATTCAAACATATATCAAGGTGACTCGATTGTTGCTCGAACTTTCTTTACTGTTAAGATGTATATAAAATGGCATAACAAAAAATAATTATGCAGCAATCCAGACGTCAAATGTATAAAGCAGTTGTTTGTGCGAGACGAAAACGTTACCACTCATCAATCGTGAAATGAAGATCTTTTTATGTGACTTCTCTTTGATTTTCATAGATGCATCTATTAGAGCTATTTTCACAATGCTTGTAGTCAAACGGTTTGGATGGCTTGTTTGTTTTTTTAGTATAAATGTGTGCTCTATCTCAATTACAATGCCTAGGCAAACACGAATACAAACCAAGCAAGTAAGTCTTAAAAGTATGTGCTGTATATTTAGACCGAAATCGTAAACTGCTTTTCCGGTAGCAATCATTTGATTTTCGGGGGGATTGAGTTACTTGAAATGGCACATTTGTTTATATAACAACAGATTTCTTTTTAGAAAAAAAAAAATATATTAAAGTGTTTTTGAAGAAAATGAGTATAGTCTAATTTTCAAAATTTTCCTAGGGACGGTGGAGGACCCAAACCCTCCGAGCAGGTTCGGATCACTTAGTGAAAAAAAATAATTGTTTTTGATTGGCACTGGTAAAAATTACAAGTAACTTTGCCTGGAAAAAATTACAGGTTATTTTGCATGGAAAAAAATTACAAGTTACTTTGGCTCAATGTAAATAAAAATCCCCCATCAGAAAATCAAATGGTTGCTACTTTAGCTGTCCAAGATATATGTATACAATGATGGCGTGTCATAGGAAAAGATATATTTAATCTTACATATAGATCTGGGTCTGAACAAATTATTAGAGAATATAAAATATAAAATTGACAATATAAAAAAGAAGATGTGGTATGATTGCCAATAAGACAACTCTCCACAAGAGACCAAAATGACACAGAAATTAACAAATATAGGTAACCGTATGGTCTTCAACAATGAGCAATAAATGCCATTTTTACGGCATCTATTGATATATTACCTCAGACTTTCACTCACAAAGTATGCATATATAATCAATCCTTCTGACTTCATAGATTATGTTGAGAGTCGGCTAAATTACGACTTTATATGATGAAAATGAATTAAAATCCTTCTGTGAAAATGCATCGCATATACAACAGTAATGAATCGCTCTACAGTGGAAATGAAATTTTGATATCATTATTCAACAGTAAACATGAATCGAATCACAAAAACAACAAAGTGGAATTTGATTCAATATCAACAAGCTGAACAACAAACCCTGTTTTAAGTTATACTACATTATTAATCATGTTAAAAGGTACATTTTTTTTACAAATGAAACTCGACTGCTACTTTTAAAACTCTTGTGCGCTCTGTTCGTTAACTATTCTTAATATTTATCTATCTGTGTAACAATTTTACACCTGGATGGCTGTAGGGTCCGCATCAAATACATTTATCATGAATTTATAAAAACAGTACATATAGTATATTATTTCTTTTTTTATTCAAAAACCGTGAATTTGTCGTTTTTTTATTTATTTTGTCCATGTCACGCGTAACGATTCGGTTTCATAAATGGTTGAAGAGTTATGATGTCCTCTTAATATCTTTTGGTTAGTTTTGTAGCTGGGTTACTGTATCATGGACCTATAACCCCACATCTCCTTTTATTCATCATAAACTGGTTCCGGAAAAATTTAGAATAAAGAAAAACAAACAAATGTATAGTTTTTTTAGGAAAAAATGTAAAAACAAGAATTACTTTTTGACTAGCTGCCACTTTTTTGCATCTTTTAAGTAGAAGTCTTTAGCAATTTGCATTGACTAGTGATGTCGCTCACGATATCCTTGGCAGAGTCAAGCATGGAAATACGGAGAAAAGATTCTATGTGAAACAGAAGCAACGTTTTGTATTGATTTGTATAATTATATCGAAAGCTAGTTTAAAAGAGCAGTGACTTTTAAAATCATATTGTAGAAAACTTACGATAAGTAACATGACATGTTTAATTTACGCTTTGACAAGTACACCAACTAAATTTGTTTTTTTCTTCTTAGGCAATTAATATATAGGGTAACTTCGTTCAATAACAGGCGCTATCAAGCAAACTTTCAGTATTAAAGTGAAACACATATATATTTATTTCGATCTAAACCATGACAAACTTGACCAAAACCATGACGAATTTCTAGACTCTTAACCGAACCATGTCAATCGCTTAACCAAACCATAGCAATTCCGATATCTTGCTTATTCTGCATTAATTTCGTGAAACTACAATTCCGATGTAGATCGTTTGACCTCCAATACAGATTCAAACATCTTATAAAAAAGAAGATGTGGTATGATTGCCAATGAGACAACTATCCACAAAAGACCAACATGACACAGACCTTTACAACTATAGGTCACCGTACGGCCTTCAACAATGGACAAAGCCCATACCGCATAGTCAGCTATAAGACAATGTAAAACAATTCAAACGAGAAAACTAACGGCCTTATTTATGTAAAAAAATGAACGAAAAACAAATATGTAACACATAAACAAACGACAACCACTGAACTACAGGCTCCTGACTTGAGACAGGCACATACATAAATAATGTGGCGGGGTTAAACATGTTAGCGGGATCCCAACCCCCCCCCCCCTAACCTGGGACACTGGTATAACAGTACAACATAAGAACGAACTATAAAAATCAGTTGAAAAAGGCTTAACTCATCAGATGGACAAAAATAAAAGTGGACGTGGCCGGGTACTTATACATCCCGACACAAAAAGACGCATTGAACAGATCTGAGAGTACTCGCAGTTATCTGACAGCTAGTTCAAAGCCACTAACAACTAATAAAAAATCATGCATCTAAGACTAAACTATCAATCCGTACACATCCGACATCCAGTGGATTTAGTATAAAGACGTCATAAACAGCCAGAGAAAAGCATGACCTTGTGCAATGCCAAGTTACAGGTATCGACGGATTGTAGATCCATGAAAACGTATATGTATATAACATACTAGTAATATTTAGTTAGCTTTTAATTTACTGATAACAAAATCAATATTTATACCAATAAAAACAATATTCAATGATCTTATTACAGTGTTGAATAGGTAACCTTTTAGAATAAGATTATTTAAAGGAGCGACAAGTTTACATGGATCATTTCTAAATTTCCGGGCACGGTAAACAACATTTCCGTAAAAATGAGGATGTGCTATCCCGTTTGAAATAAGTTTTCTACAGGTACAACCAAACTTCAAAACCAAATCTTTATATCTATGGAAAAATTTAGTAAAGGTTTTAAGTAATTTATGGTAACGATATCCCTGGTTTAATAATTTACCAGTAATACATAAGTTGCGTTCGTTAAAATCAAAAACGTCACAACAGACACGGGCATAGCGAACAAGTTATGAAATATAAACACCGTAAGATGGTGCCAAAGGAACATCACCATCTAAAAATGGAAAATTAACAATAGGGAACGAAAAATCGTCTCTTTTGTCGTAAATTTTAGTGTGGAGTTTCCCGTTTAAAACCGAAATATCTTAATCCAGGAAAGGACAGTTATTACCGAATAAATTTGATTTATTTAAAATAAGTTCCTTGGGGTAAATTTCAGCAGTATATTGAGAAAATTCTTGATTATTTAACGAAAAAATATCATCAAGATAACGGTAAGTGTTGTTGAATTTATCAATTAAATGCAATTTCGACGGGTCTTTACTGAGTTTAGTCATAAACTGTGATTCGTAACAGTACAAAAACAAGTCTGCTATTAAAGGGGCACAATTAGTGCCCATGGGGATACCTACAACCTGTCGATAAACTTTGTTGCCGAAACGTACATAAATATTATCAAGGAGAAAATTAACAGCTTCAATCATCTCATCACACCTCCAGTAAGTATATCTAGCATATTTACCTTTCTCATTTGAGAAGAAGGCTTTAA
Organism: Mytilus edulis; assembly: GCF_963676685.1. NCBI lineage: Eukaryota > Metazoa > Mollusca > Bivalvia > Mytilida > Mytilidae > Mytilus > Mytilus edulis. The sequence goes on along the minus strand of NC_092355.1, from coordinate 54,459,033 downwards.
ATGAGTTTCAGCAAATATATCTCCATTCAGCTTTACCAAACGACCATTTAATTAAATAGGAAAACTTTTGTTTAATAAGATAGTGTGGAAGTGTAGTGTAAAGAGTAGAAAAATCAAAACTATTAACAGAATCAAAAGGACCATCAAAAGCACGTAATTTATCTAAAACATCCAAAGAAATTTTTACACTCCAAAAATGGTTTATACCACTATGTTCATATATTTTATTACAATAGTTTATGATAAGCTCTTTAATAGTAGTTAATGAACTAGTTAAGAGCATTGAAAGATTAGTTGTAGAACACTTACTAGAGGTCGAGATGAAACGATATTTAAATGGTTTTTTGTGTAGTTTAGGTAGCCAATACATAGTAGGGACCTTCAAATGTTCAGAAGAAGCCTTAAGCTTTGATGTGGTTGTGATATGCTTGTTTACTATATGACTCTCTGTGGAGCGGATGGACTTGAATGTAGATGAATTTAAAATTTCATTCTTAATAACGTCCGTGTAGTATTTACGGCATACCACCACCACATTGTTGGCTGCTTTGTCGGCCGGTACAAACACAAACCGCTTTGAAAGTATTTGGAGTTTATTTCTTATTCTGGAAATAGGTGTATTATGTACGAAAGCCGAGAAGGATCATTCAAAATTAAAAACTAAAAAAATTCAAAATTCAAAATTCAAAATTCAAAATTCAAAACTCAAAAATCTTACATTAATCTATTATGATTCCCCGCGCTTACGAAAGCCAAAAAAGATCGCAATTTACACTTTAATATACTACTGAAAGCTATTTTAGAAAGTTTGTTAAGAACACGAACCCATTGAAACAAGGCAAAGGGTCCGTTACACCTTCATAGGGATACATCCAACTTTACCATTTGAAACCCTTGGTAACACAGCGTCCTTACAAGTAGCAACTCTCTATCAAGAAAATAGGAAAGGAAACTCGAGCCCTATACTACTACAGCTGGAAAGTCGCTTCACTGAAATGGAACGTTCACAATGGAAAAATTGAAATCATCGCTTTTTCGTAAAGTTTAAATATGCATGAAATATTTACCACTGGAGGTTAAGCAAACAACAACAAATCTCTTATAATAACCTAGTTTTCCAACGGAAGAATCTAGTTATTAAAATATGTATATACAAAAGACAGATTTTGTGTATAGTTTATCAATTTCTGATAATTCTATTTTGTTATATCAACAAAATTCGTGTTAAGTTTTTGACGATTTTTATACGCCCGTCAAAATTTTGACGGGACGTATTATGGTATACAAATGTCCGGTGTCCGTCCGTCTGTCCGTCTGTCTGTCCGTCTGTCCGGCGTAAACATGTCGCACCGTAACTTGAGAACGACTTATCCAAATTTCATGAAACTTAACATAGTTGTTTCTTATGATTGTCAAATGATCTGTATACTTTTTGCTGAAAATGAGATTAAAACTTTTTGAGTTACGGCACTTTGTAACTAAAACAGGGGTGTGTTTTTTTAACATGTCGCACCGTATCTCAAAAACGATTCTTGATTATGGCTTAAAACTTTAAACACTTCTTAGTTATGTTAATCTTAATATCTGTATATTTTTTTTTGTGATGATTAAAAATTTTATTTTTGAGTTATTGAGTATTTTGTAAAAAAGGGGGATGGTTTTTTTACATGTCGCACCATATCTCATAAACGATTTATGATTATTGCTTAAAACTTTACACATGTCTTTGTTATATTAATCTAAAGATTTTGAGTTATTGAGTATTTTGTAAAAAAAGGGGGAGGTTTTTTTTACATGTTGTGCCGTATCTCAAAAACAATTTATGATTATTGCTTAAAACTTTACACACTTCTTTGTTATATTAATCTAAAGATCTGTATACTTTTTGTTGATGATTCAAAACTTTATTTTGGTGTTATTGAGTATTTTGTTAAACAGGGGAGGGTTTTTTTACATGTCGCGCCGTATCTCAAAAATGATTTATGATTATTGCTTAAAACTTTACACACTTCTTTGTTATATTAATCTAAAGATCTGTATACTTTTTGGTTTTGATTCAAAATTTTATTTTAGTGATATTTAGTTTTTTGTAAAAAAAAAAACAGGGTTGGGGGATGTCCCGCCGTGTCTCAAAAACAATATATGGTTATTGCTTAAAACTTTCTCAGAAACTATTTATGATTATTGCATAAAACTGCCACACAAGACGTCGAGCGTATCATGCGCTCATGGCGCAGCTGTTTATTCTTTCTGTTATTTGGGAGTTACGATCTATGATTGACGAAAGATGATACTTTTGGCATTTACTTATGTAATTCCATTTATTACGAAAGCGTATTAGGGTCATCCTTTTTTATTTATTTTTTTCAAATTGTCGACTTTAATCTTGGAATTATCAACTTTAATCTTGCAATTTCCAACTTTAATCTTGGAATTATCAATTTTAATCTGGGTGGAGGGGTTAACTTCGATTTTTTTTGGTAGGGGTGTGCTATGTTTGTCTAAAACAATGTACCCATTTTTATATAATATTAACTAATATATAGTACCTATATTTATATATTAAAATTGTGACCCGCCATGACATTTCCAGGCTTATGGAGGTAGAACGTCATTGTTAGAAAATTATAAACATGATAAATATCGAGATTCAATGAAATACGTATGGCTTCTTTTTTGCCGACGCCGAACTATACATTATATATAAGTTTTGAAGAAGTTTTACTTTATCGTTTGAAGTGAAAAATATTTGAATCTACATTTTAAATTGATACACAAAAAAAATCTAAATTCTCTGCTCTATAGATTTTATTTCATAAATGGAGTCTGACATATATCCATTACAAATGCACCGTATCAAATTCATATATCAAAACACTTAGTTATAAACTGTTACGTGTCGCATACTATGTATAGAGACATGCATAATAAATCTCAAATAAAAGAAGGAATTCTTAAAGCTTACTTTGACAAATTTTAAACTAACTTCATTTCAATAAGTTTAAATCACATGTTCTAAAATAGAGCTACAAAAAAAAAATGCTCTGCTCTATAGATTTTCTTTCATAAATGGAGTCTGAAATATATCCATAATAAATGCACCGTATCAAATGCATATATGAGAACACCAAGACTTATAAACTGTTACGCGTCGCATACTTTGTTTAGAGACATGCATGATAAATCTAAATTAAAAGACAAATTGAAAAAAAGGAATTCTTAAAGCTTAATTTGACAAATTTTAAACTAACTTCGTTTCTACAAGTTTAAATTACATGTTCTAAAATAGAGCTAAGAATTGTTTGTATTGTAGTAAATTTAATTCTTTGAAATTTTATTCAAATACGCTATTGAACATTACTTAGAGCCAATAAATACAATAATTTTGTATTTTATACATTAGTGCCTTCAATAAATAAAAGTCGTTATAGAACAGTCTCATTTGCATACCGGTATTCGAAATGACTCGTTTCATTGCTATTACAAAAAATATGTCATAATAACAGTGTACGTATAGGAGCCAGGGGCAAAAAGGGGACAAAACTATGCCCCCTTCCATTTTAAGACAAAAATTGAAACTAAAAAATGAAAATGAAAGAGAACAATCACTAAATTTAAGATTATTACACTACATAGAAAATAGTTGTTTTTTTCTTGTCACTTTCAGAAGTTTGCCTCCCCCCTTTTCCACACACAAACTTTTTTTCAAACTTATCCATTCTTATGAATGGCATATTTCTATACGAAGGTATACACAGACAGACGTGCCGCCGGAATAATCTCAGCTACAGCGGAGGGGGCATTAATTTTAACGCTTGTCCGTCTGTACTCGTATTCATTGGAAAATTTACAACTTGGAAGTTTCCGCAATTTAACTTTATTTTGCCTCAAACAAATACTATGAAACTTATACACAATGCTAATTACCACCAAACTGAGATCAAGTTAAAATTTGGCTGGCATCACTTTCACCGTTCAAGCCCATTTATAAATGGAAAAAATGTTAAATTTGTCGTCTACGCGCTCTAACTTTATTTGCCTCAACCAAATGTTATGAAAGTTACATACAATGCTTATTACCACTTCAACAATGAGCAAACCCCATACCACATAGCAAATCATATAAAACCCCGATGTCATTATATGAAAAAGAGGACTGCTTCAAATTCCATCAGCACCACTGAACCAAAATGTACATATGATACATATGCGGATAATAAGCATGTTCCAGAGAGGTATACAGCCGGTAGAAACATAAATTAAAGCTGGTACTCCAGGAATATATTCGCATAGGAGTATTTTCACCTAATTTGACACAAAGCTTCTTCTTTTTATCTTTATTATACACAAAGTTTCTGTAGCCTGTTGTACTCGTCGTTTAATTGCTATTTTAGGAGGGAAATGATAACTTTATTTGGAAATGTTATTTTTTAGTGCAAATCTTTTTTATTGTTACTACCAGAAAGTTTTCTTGTGAATTTTTAACTTATAGTGTCTTTGCTAAAACATAACCAACATTGAAAGATCAGGTTTTCAGTGTTTACTTAGAAGGTAATATTTTGACACTAGATTTCTCAATGACAGCAATGAAAAAATCCGAAAACCCTTGGTAAAATTGATATCCAGCAACATTGCAAAACATTTTCACCAGTTTCAAAGGCGGTTTCGGGTTAAAGAAATAACAGAAATAAATTAATAAATAATCATTTAAAAAATACAGTTGAAATTTTATATTACAATCAAATATAGTATGTCAAAACTATGTAAGCATCCTCTACGATGAAAGAAAATTTGTCTTTTCGGACACAATGCGAAATGCTTAATTTCTTACAGCATAAAACTCTCAATGTGTTCCCTGTGTGGATAAAAAAAAACGCTTCGATCTCCATTCTTCGCCTGCCTACATGTATTCTCTAATTTTACACCTGACAATAATTCTCATTCACTACACCGAAAAGTGGACGACATATTTTTTGTGTTGTATAAATGAGGATGGTGCACATTCTGTATGTGCCTGTAATTCGGTGGTTGTCTTTTTTTGCTGTATATCAAATTTGTTTGTTCGTCTGAATTGTTTTACATTTGTCATTTCGTGGCCTTTTATAGCTGACTATGTGATATGGGTTCTACTCATTGATGAAGGCCGTACGTTGACCTATAATAAATAATATAAAAATAAGAAGATGTGGTATGATTGCCAATGAGACAACTCTCCACAAGAGACTAAAATGACTCAGAAATTAACAACTATAGGTCAACGTACGGCCTTCATCAATGAGTAAAACCCATATCACATAGTCAGCTATAAAAGGCCACGAAATGACAAATGTAAAACAATTCAGACGAACAAACAAATTTGATATACAGCAAAAAAAGACAACCACCGAATTACAGGCACATACAGAATGTGCACCATCCTCATTTATACAACACAAAAAATATGTCGTCCACTTTTCGGTGTAGTGAATGAAAATTATTGTCAGGTGTAAAATTAGAGAATAGGCAGGCGAAGAATGGAGATCGAAGCGTTGTTTTTCTTTATCCACACAGGGAACACATTGAGAGTTTTATGCTGTAAGAAATTAAGCATTTCGCATTGTGTCCGAAAAGACAAATTTTCTTTCATTGTAGAGGATGCTTACATAGTTTTGACATACTATATTTGATTGTAATATAAAATTTCAACTGTATTTTTTAAATGATTATTTATTAGTTTATTTCTGTTATTTCTTTAACCCGAAACCGCCTTTGAAACTGGTGAAAATGTTTTGCAATGTTGCTGGATATCAATTTTACCAAGGGTTTTCGGATTTTTTCATTGCTGTCATTGAGAAATCTAGTGTCAAAATATTACCTTCTAAGTAAACACTGAAAACTTGATCTTTCAATGTTGGTTCTGTTTTAGCAAAGACTCTATAAGTTAAAAATTCACAAGAAAACTTTCTGGTAGTAACAATAAAAAAGATTTGCACTAAAAAATAACATTTCCAAATAAAGTTATCATTTCCCTCCTAAAATAGCAATTAAACGACGAGTACAACAGGCTACAGAAACTTTGTGTATAATAAAGATAAAAAGAAGAAGCTTTGTGTCAAATTAGGTGAAAATACTCCTATGCGAATATATTCCTGGAGTACCAGCTTTAATTTATGTTTCTACCGGCTGTATACCTCTCTGGAACATGCTTATTATCCGCATATGTATCATATGTACATTTTGGTTCAGTGGTGCTGATGGAATTTGAAGCAGTCCTCTTTTTCATATAATGACATCGGGGTTTTATATGATTTGCTATGTGGTATGGGGTTTGCTCATTGTTGAAGTGGTAATAAGCATTGTATGTAACTTTCATAACATTTGGTTGAGGCAAATAAAGTTAGAGCGCGTAGACGACAAATTTAACAATTTTTCCATTTATAAATGGGCTTGAACGGTGAAAGTGATGCCAGCCAAATTTTAACTTGATCTCAGTTTGGTGGTAATCAGCATTGTGTATAAGTTTCATAGTATTTGTTTGAGGCAAAATAAAGTTAAATTGCGGAAACTTCCAAGTTGTAAATTTTCCCATGAATACGAGTACAGACGGACAAGCGTTTAAATTAATGCCCCCTCCGCTGTAGCTGAGATTATTCCGGCGGCACGTCTGTCTGTGTATACCTTCGTATAGAAATATGCCATTTATAAGAATGGATAAGTTTGAAAAAAGTTTGTGTGTGGAAAAGGGGGGAGGCAAACTTCTGAAAGTGACAAGAAAAAAAACAACTATTTTCTATGTAGTGTAATAATCTTAAATTTAGTGATTGTTCTCTTTCATTTTCATTTTTTAGTTTCAATTTTTGTCTTAAAATGGGAGGGGCATAGTTTTGTCCCCTTTTTGCCCCTGGCTCCTATACGTACACTGTTATTATGACATAGTTTTTGTAATAGCAATGAAACGAGTCATTTCGAATACCGGTATGAAAATGAGACTGTTCTATAACGACTTTTATTTATTGAAGGCACTAATTTATAAAATACAAAATTATTGTATTTATTGGCTCTAAGTAATGTTCAATAGCGTATTTGAATAAAATTTCAAAGAATTAAATTTACTACAATACAAAAAATTCTTAGCTCTATTTTAGAACATGTAATTTAAACTTGTTGAAACGAAGTTAGTTTAAAATTTGTCAAACTAAGCTTTAAGAATTCCTTTTTTTTCAATTTGTCTTTTAATTTAGATTTATCATGCATGTCTCTAAACAAAGTACGCGACGCGTAACAGTTTATAAGTCTTGGTGTTCTCATATATGCATTTGATACGGTGCATTTATATGGATATATTTCAGACTCCATTTATGAAAGAAAATCTATAGAGCAGAGCATTTTTTTTTGTAGCTCTATTTTAGAACATGTGATTTAAACTTATTGAAATGAAGTTAGTATAAATTTGTCAAAGTAAGCTTCAAGAATTCCTTCTTTTATTTGAGATTTATTATGCATGTCACTATACATAGTATGCGACACGTAACAGTTTATAACTAAGTGTTTTGATATATGAATTTGATACGGTGCATTTGTAATGGATATATTTCAGACTCCATTTATGAAATAAAATCTATAGAGCAGAGAATTTTGATTTTTTTTTGTGTATCAATTTAAAATGTAGATTCAAATATTTTTCACTTCAAACGATAAAGTAAAACTTCTTCAAAGCTTATATATAATGTATAGTTCGGCGTCCGCAAAAAAGAAGCCATACGTATTTCATTAAATCTCGATATTTATCATGTTTATAATTTTCTAACAATGACGTTCTACCTCCATAAGCCTGGAAATGTCATGGCGGGTCACAATTTTAATATATAAATATAGGTACTATATATTAGTTAATATTATATAAAAATGGGTACATTGTTTTAGACAAACATAGCACACCCCTACCAAAAAAAATCGAAGTTAACCCCTCCACCCAGATTAAAATTGATAATTCCAAGATTAAAGTTGGAAATTGCAAGATTAAAGTTGATAATTCCAAGATTAAAGTCGACAATTTGAAAAAAATAAATAAAAAAGGATGACCCTAATACGCTTTCGTAATAAATGGAATTACATAAGTAAATGCCAAAAGTATCATCTTTCGTCAATCATAGACCGTAACTCCCAAATAACAGAAAGAAAAATCGTGAAAAACTTAACACGAATTTTGTTGATAATATATATAACAAAATAAAATTATCAGAAATTGATAAACGATACACAAAATCTGTCTTTTGTATATACATATTTTAATAACTAGATTCTTCCGTTGGAAAACTAGGTTATTATAAGAGATTTGTTGTTGTTTGCTTAACCTCCAGTGGTAAATATTTCATGCATATTTAAACTTTACGAAAAAGCGATGATTTCAATTTTTCCATTGTGAACGTTCCATTTCAGTGAAGCGACTTTCCAGCTGTAGTAGTATAGGGCTCGAGTTTCCTTTCCTATTTTCTTGATAGAGAGTTGCTACTTGCAAGGACGCTGTGTTACCAAGGGTTTCAAATGGTAAAGTTGGATGTATCCTTATGAAGGTGTAACGGACCCTTTGCCTTGTTTCAATGGGTTCATGTTCTTAACAAACTTTCTAAAATAGCTTTCAGTAGTATATTAAAGTGTAAATTGCGATCTTTTTTGGCTTTCGTAAGCGCGGGGAATCATAATAGATTAATGTAGGATTTTTGAGTGTTGAATTTTGAATTTTGAATTTTGAATTTTGAATTTTTTGAATTTTGAATTTTTTGAATTTTGAATTTTGAATGATCCTTCTCGGCTTTCGTACATAATACACCTATTTCCAGAATAAGAAATAAACTTCAAATACTTTCAAAGCGGTTTGTGTTTGTACCGGCCGACAAAGCAGCCAACAATGTGGTGGTGGTATGCCGTAAATACTACACGGACGTTCTTAAGAATGAAATTTTAAATTCATCTACATTCAAGTCCATCCGCTCCACAGAGAGTCATATAGTAAACAAGCATATCACAACCACATCAAAGCTTAAGGCTTCTTCTGAACATTTGAAGGTCCCTACTATGTATTGGCTACCTAAACTACACAAAAAACCATTTAAATATCGTTTCATCTCGACCTCTAGTAAGTGTTCTACAACTAATCTTTCAGTGCTCTTAACTAGTTCATTAACTACTATTAAAGAGCTTATCATAAACTATTGTAATAAAATATATAAACATAGTGGTATAAACCATTTTTGGAGTGTAAAAAATTCTTTGGATGTTTTAGATAAATTACGTGCTTTTGATGGTCCTTTTGATTCTGTTAATAGTTTTGATTTTTCTACTCTTTACACTAAACTTCCACACTATCTTATTAAACAAAAGTTTTCCTATTTTATTAAATGGTCGTTTGGTAAAGCTGAATGTAGATATATTTGCTGAAACTCATTTAAAGCCTTCTTCTCAAATGAGAAAGGTAAATATGCTAGATATACTTACTGGAGGTGTGATGAGATGATTGCAGCTGTTAATTTTCTCCTTGATAATATTTATGTACGTTTCGGCAACAAAGTTTATCGACAGGTTGTAGGTATCCCCATGGGCACTAATTGTGCCCCTTTAATAGCAGACTTGTTTTTGTACTGTTACGAATCACAGTTTATGACTAAACTCAGTAAAGACCCGTCGAAATTGCATTTAATTGATAAATTCAACAACACTTACCGTTATCTTGATGATATTTTTTCGTTAAATAATCAAGAATTTTCTCAATATACTGCTGAAATTTACCCCAAGGAACTTATTTTAAATAAATCAAATTTATTCGGTAATAACTGTCCTTTCCTGGATTAAGATATTTCGGTTTTAAACGGGAAACTCCACACTAAAATTTACGACAAAAGAGACGATTTTTCGTTCCCTATTGTTAATTTTCCATTTTTAGATGGTGATGTTCCTTTGGCACCATCTTACGGTGTTTATATTTCATAACTTGTTCGCTATGCCCGTGTCTGTTGTGACGTTTTTGATTTTAACGAACGCAACTTATGTATTACTGGTAAATTATTAAACCAGGGATATCGTTACCATAAATTACTTAAAACCTTTACTAAATTTTTCCATAGATATAAAGATTTGGTTTTGAAGTTTGGTTGTACCTGTAGAAAACTTATTTCAAACGGGATAGCACATCCTCATTTTTACGGAAATGTTGTTTACCGTGCCCGGAAATTTAGAAATGATCCATGTAAACTTGGCGCTCCTTTAAATAAACTTATTCTAAAAGGTTACCTATTCATCACTGTAATAAGATCATTGAATATTGTTTTTATTGGTATAAATATTGATTTTGTTATCAGTAAATTAAAAGCTAACTAAATATTACTAGTATGTTATATACATATACGTATTCATGGATCTACAATCTGTCGATACCTGTAACTTGGCATTGCACAAGGTCATGTTTTTCTCTGGCTGTTTATGACGTCTTTACACTAAATCCACTGGATGTTGGATGTGTACGGATTGATAGTTTAGTCTTAGATGCATGATTTTTTATTAGTTGTTAGTGGCTTTGAACTAGCTGTCAGATAACTGCGAGTACTCTCAGATCTGTTCAATGCGTCTTTTTGTGTCGGGATGTATAAGTACCCGGCCACGTCCACTTTTATTTTTGTCCATCTGATGCGTTAAGCCTTTTTCAACTGATTTTTATAGTTCGTTCTTATGTTGTACTGTTATACCAGTGTCCCAGGTTAGGGGGAGGGTTGGGATCCCGCTAAAATGTTTAACCCCGCCACATTATTTATGTATGTGCCTGTCTCAAGTCAGGAGCCTGTAATTCAGTGGTTGTCGTTTGTTTATGTGTTACGTATTTGTTTTTCGTTCATTTTTTTACATAAATAAGGCCGTTAATTTTCTCGTTTGAATTGTTTTACATTGTCTTATAGCTGACTTTGCGGTATGGGCTTTGCTCATTGTTGAAGGCCGTACGGTGACCTATAGTTGTTAATGTCTGTGTCATTTTGGTCTTTTGTGGATAGTTGTCTCATTGGCAATCATACCACATCTTCTTTTTTATAAGATGTTTGAATCTGTATTGGAGGTCAAACGATCTACATCGGAATTGTAGTTTCACGAAATTAATGCAGAATAAGCAAGATATCGGAATTGCTATGGTTAAGCGATTGACATGGTTCGGTTAAGAGTCTAGAAATTTGTCATGGTTTTGGTCAAGTTTGTCATGGTTTAGATCGAAATAAGTATATATGTGTTTCCCTTTAATACTGAAAATTTGCTTGATAGCGCCTGTTATTGAACGAAGTTACCCTATATATTAACTGCCTAAGAAGAAAAAACCAAATTTAGTGGGTGTAATTGTCAAAGCGTAAATTAAACATGTCATGTTACTTATCGTAATTTTTCTACAATATAATTTTAAAAGTCACTGCTCTTTTAAACTAGCTTTCGATATAATTATACAAATCAATACAAAGCGTTGCTTCTGTTTCACATAGAATCTTTTCTCCGTATGTCCAACTTGACTCTGCCAAGGATATCGTGAGCGGCATCACTAGTCAAATTGCTAAAGACTTCTACTTAAAAGATGCAAAAAAGTGGCAGCTAGTCAAAAAGTAATTCTTGCTTTTACATTTTTTCCTAAAAAACTATACATTTGTTTGTTTTTCTTTATTCTAATTTTTTCCGGAACCAGTTTATGATGAATAAAAGGAGATGTGGGGTTATATGTCCATGATACAGTAACCCAGCTACAAAACTAACCAAAAGATATTAAGAGGACATCATAACTCTTCAACCATTTATGAAACCGAATCGTTACGCGTGACATGGACAACAGTTGCAAAACTTATTGGTTTTAAAACTATATGTGAAATTACAATAAAAACACTTTCAAAGTTCGAATTTAAAATATGAAAGATCACAATTTCGATTTGGATTTAAGCCGACATAACGTTCAAGTTTATCAAAATGCCTCAAATATGCCAGTTAGAGAACGTCACAGACATCTTAATATGCTAATTATTTATTCTTACAGATATAACATGTAATATTAAAGTTAAGGACTAAAAAAGATTATCTCGACAAAAACGTTGTTATATGGACCTGCCAAATCAAAATATAACTTCGACTACGTTCTGTGTCGATAAAGCTTCCAACAGGTCCACATAACAATTAATGAATTGACCTCGTCAGAAGTCCATAATTGATAAGTAATTGATGGCATTAATATTTCAGGTCGAGGTTGAAGGCTGTAAATCATTATAAAATTTTTTATTAAATCAGTTTCGACAAATGAATATTTTACAACATCAAAGGAAAAAGTAAAAGAAATGACACTGTCTGTGAAGCTTAATGCAAAAAATAACTGCCATGTCATTGCTGAATCTAGAGATCTAGAGGATTTGAATAGCTTTTCTCCAATTAGAGCTTATTTCAATCTTAGGACTTCCACTGCTTGCAGCTCAGAAAAGATATAATTTATTCATAATATATATTCATATACTACTTGTATACTTCGTTCAATATTCTACATTGGCTAGAGGTATACGGGGAGGGTTGAGATATCACGAAACATGTTTAACCCCGCCGCATTTTTGCGTTTATCCCAAGTCAGGAGCCTCTGGCATTTGTTAGTCTTGTATGTTTTTTTAATTTTAGTTCATTTATATGTTTTGGAGTTAAGTGTGGCGTCCATTTTCACTGAACTAGTACACAATTCTATTGAGGGGCCTGCTGAGGACCCATTGGTGGCCTTCGGCTGTTGTCTGCTCTTTGGTCGGGTTGTTGTCTCTTTGACATATTCCCCATTTCCATTCCCAATTTTAGTCATTCAAGATTTGACTGCATTATCAATGGTGGTTCTAAAGCATATTTTTAAAGCTTTTGTACATTAAGGAATATTCTAAGGCCTTTACTCATATAGATGCTGGTCCAGAAGATAACTAGGCATTGATTTATATAAATTTGAATATGTATGTCCTATTCATGCTTCATGCAAAACATGACTGCCTCCTCATTGCTGGTTCGTGTGAAAATATTTTGCATTTGTTCAAAATTGAATCTTCTATCCTTTTGATGTTTCATGCAAAATATGACTGCATTGCTACTGTTGGTCCATAAGAACAAGACTTAAAGCTAATGTTAAACTATGGACCCCAGTTAATCGGACCCCCTCAGACCCGGACCTTCATTAATACAAACTTGTAAGATCTTGTAACATTATGCTTTCTGATGAGTCAGACAATATAACTGCCTTACTACTGCTTGTTCTTAAGTGTTTTTTTAAACTTTAAGTTAACCTCAAGTTCTTAGACCCCACAGATATATTGACCACCACTTGAGAAAAAAAAACACGAATCCCCTGCTATATACTAAGGATTACACCTACCAAGTTTGGTCCGAATTGGCCAAGTAGTTTCAGAGGAAAAAAATAAAATGTGAATTGGGGACGGGCGGACGACTGGCGCTTAGTTTAAACATTTTTTTTTATAGTGGATTGGGAAACAAGTCATTACAACTTATATTAATCCCTTTCCACTTTTCGGGTGCGTTTGCTGCCTTGTAGTGGCATTAGCCTGCTCTTTTCCGAAATCTACATGGCGGTCTTTTACGTGCGAGAGATTTTGCTCTCTCTCTTAAACACGGGTCAGCCATTTATCGTGCCCTTCCGACGGACTATCATCGTTTCTCATGACTATACTCGCAAATGGTGTCTAGGGAGAGCCCAAAATTCTGTTCCTGGAATTTTCTCCCCGGAACAGGGGTCGAACCAGGAACTTTTGTGTTAGTATTCCGATGCGCTAACCACTACACCACGGCTCTCACGACTCGCTCTTATTGATAAAAATAGGTCACATGGTCCTTCAGCGAACAGCTTAAATATTCCAATAAGATACAATGCCAGAAAATGCAGTATATGTTTATCCTTATGATTTATTCCCAAAATAATATAGGTAAAAATCAGGTCCATCCTTTTTGATTAACTGGCAAATGCAAGCAAGTTTATAGATATATATATGACTGACAGTTATGTGGACAGTTTAAAAAGTCGTACGTTCAGGTTTATTTAAGTTGTGAGCACAAGTTTACAAAAGTTGTGCGCATAAGATTAAAAGTTGTGGGCACAAGATTAAAAACGGTGTGCGCTCAAGTTTAAAAAAGTTGTGCGCTCAAGTTTAAAAAAGTTGTGCGCACAAGATTAAAAATTGTGCGCACAAGATTAAAAGTTGTGCGCTCAAGATTTAAAGTTGTGTGCACAAATTTAAAAGTTGTGCGAACAAGATTAAAATAGTTGTGCACTCAAGTTTAAAAAAGTTATGTGCACAAGTTTAAAAAAGTTGTGCGCACAAGATTTAAAGTGTGCACAAAATTTAAAGTTGTGCGCACAAAATTTAAAGTTGTGCGCACAAGATTAAAAAAGTTGTGCGCTCAAGTTTAAAAATGTTGTGCGTACAAGCTTTAAAAATATGCTTTAGAACCACCATTGATAATGCAGTCAAATCTTGAATGACTAAAATTGGGAATGGAAATGGGGAATATGTCAAAGAGACAACAACCCGACCAAAGAGCAGACAACAGCCGAAGGCCACCAATGGGTCCTCAGCAGGCCCCTCAATAGAATTGTGTACTAGTTCAGTGAAAATGGACGCCACACTTAACTCCAAAACATATAAATGAACTAAAATTAAAAAAACATACAAGACTAACAAATGCCAGAGGCTCCTGACTTGGGATAAACGCAAAAATGCGGCGGGGTTAAACATGTTTCGTGATATCTTAACCCTCCCGTATACCTCTAGCCAATGTAGAATATTGAACGAAGTATACAAGTAGTATATGAATATATATTATGAATAAATTATATCTTTTCTGAGCTGCAAGCAGTGGAAGTCCTAAGATTGAAATAAGCTCTAATTGGAGAAAAGCTATTCAAATCCTCTAGATCTCTAGATTCAGCAATGACATGGCAGTTATTTTTTGCATTAAGCTTCACAGACAGTGTCATTTCTTTTACTTTTTCCTTTGATGTTGTAAAATATTCATTTGTCGAAACTGATTTAATAAAATTTTATATAATGATTAACAGCCTTCAACCTCGACCTGAAATATTAATGCCATCAATTACTTATCAATTATGGACTTCTGCCGAGGTCAATTCATTAATTGTTATGTGGACCTGTTGGAAGCTATATCGTCACAGAACGTAGTCGAAGTTATATCTTGATTTGGCAGGTCCATATAACAACGTTTTTGTCGAGATAATCTTTTTTAGTCCTTAACTTTAATATTACATGTTATATCTGTAAGAATAAATAATTAGCATATTAAGATGTCTGTGACGTTCTCTAACTGGCATATTTGAGGCATTGTATGAAAAGGGCCGTTAAGAGAATGTCATCAGCTTTGATGCTGAATACGAAATAGATATGAAAGTTTTGCGACTGATACAATTGTTATATCGGCTTGTATACCTTACCACAAAATTATTTTCATTTACCTGTGTATATTATTGTATATATGTCGGCTTTTTGTTCAAGGTTATTGTTTTTTTTTTATCTTGTTTAACATCTCACAGCGGTATACTAGCTGCTGTTGCCTTTATCTATTCACCCCTTATTTTATTTTATTTTATTGATTTTGTATTTACATTGTATCATAGATCAAATTTATTAGTTCAGTGTATGTTCACTAGTGTTAATGATCGTTAATATGTCTTTTGACTGAGTTCAGCCATTTCAATTGATATTTTATAGTGTGTCTTTCTATGTTGTGATGTTACACTATTGTTTCAGATAAGGGTGAAGGTTGGTACCTATTAAAACGTGTAAACCCGCTGCATTTTTTTGGACCTGTCCTAAGTCAGGAATCTGATGTTCAGTAGTTGTAGCTTGTTGATGTGGTTCATAAGTGTATCTCGTTTCTCGTTTTTTATATAGATTAGACCGTTGGTTTTCCTGTTTGAATGGTTTTTATACTAGTCATTTTTGGGGCCCTTTGAAGCTTGCTGTTCGGTGTGAGCCAAGGCTCCGTGTTGAAGACCGTACTTTGTCTATAATGGTTTACTTTTACAAATTGTGACTTGAATGCGGAGTTGTCTCATTGGCCCTTATACCACATCTTCTTATATCTATACCGACCGTGCAAGGGCTGTATAGCCAGTCAAGTTCGTTAAAAACTTCCATTTGTTGTTATATCTATTGTTAAGAACTAAAATTAAGAAATCAATGCGTTCAAATTTTGTTTTGCGATTCCTTGATAACTTTACAACATTTCGGTTAATATTTTTATTGCGATTTCAGTAAATGTTATATGAAATAGTTACTGATAAAATCAAAATACGAGTTTTTATCAAGGCGACGAACATCTTGTTGCATTATTCGCAATTATAATTCAATAAAATCGTCGCAATAATTTCTAAATGTGCGTATTTGCGTCCTGAACTTCGAGCATTCATCGTTAATATTCGGTTTGCTTGTCCTTCTGTACTGTCAATTGATGTTAGAGTACTTTTGGAGGAATTAAATACCAGTACATTCCGGTTAATTTCTACTGTTTCTGTGTGTGCGTGCGTTTTTTTGTTTTGTTTTTACATGAAACCTTTGAACAAACTATTTCACTCTTCCGCAAATAATTTGCGTCTGTCCAAAGTCTGAAATTTGTGGTCATTGACATGTGATTGTCTCTTTATATGTTGTTGTTGTTGCTCGACAATTTTGCAGATACATTGTTGTGTATACCAATTTATCCACTTGTATATTTTGCTGGAGATAATTTAAGTCTCGTCATATAGTAAATGGTTTCCAACTTTATTGGAGATCAAGTGTGAACTCCAGATGTTTAGTTTCTTAGGGGATGCATGTTGTCGTTTTGACATTACTGCATATTCCTTCTCCTTCATTTTCATTAAAAATAACACATTATGATAAAATAATCCGCCTCAAAATAACCTTGTTATCCTGTAATCATGCAATCAAAAACCCTAACATAGTTCCGTATCATTATAGACATACAGCAAAGATTCCGTATTGAACTTGCATTGCGGTGAGGCCGTTGAAAACATCAATGTGACTTTGAGATGAAGAACAGCAATAAAACTGCCGTTCCGTTGCTTTGGGCTTTGTCAAGTGTATGTAGAAATTTTGTGTCATGAATTTATACACCATATTCATTGTTTCTTATTAACCAAACAATTATTGACGACAGACCAACACATTGATACTATAATAAATCAAATGTTTGCATCATTTGGGAAATATGTGTGCAAGAAAAGTTGAGGGCTTTTTTTAAATGATTTTCTTCAGATAATGAATTTAACAGTTTTATATTTTGTACGTTTTTCTGATACAAGTTAAATAGGCTATGAATAAAAAGAGTCAATTATGATCAACATAAATAAAAAAAACAAACAAAAAAAACGTTGTGATATGCAAACAAACATGTATCTATCAAGACTTCAATTTGGTAATTAAATGATGTCCATTACCCAAATATCATCGATAAGAAACCGTTAAATTCTGTTCTAAATGAGAGATAATTTTCGTAGCTCTTTGTGACATGTACTTCCAAAGTTTCCCACATGACCAAGACCATCTTGTAAAACAAACTGAATGGAATGTCTGCCAGGTCTTTCAACATTAAGTCAGACATGTACTCTGACGTCACTGTACAAAAGCATAAAAACAATTTTAATTTGGCCTGGACTATTTCTTTGGTGTATTTTATGTATTTTTATGTATTTTATAAGTACTGCATGGCATCTCTTTCAGCAGAAGAAAGGTTTTCAAGAAAAATAAGGCTTCCCAAAACGTTCTTAACAGTCGGTTGTTGCGTATTGTAAAGCTGTTGTTATTTCGTTAGATTGATAAAGGTTCCGAACAATGTACTTTGGTTGCTGAACTAGTTCTTAATGTGTAATTTCCTTTATGATTAATAGGTTGAAATTGTCAGGTTTTCCCACTTTTAACAAGATTGGCTATCAAGAAAATCTGCAAGGTTTATTTTGTCGATCTCTGCAAAGTTTTCCAAAGCACATAACAAAGCTTCATTCTCACATGAAGTCCTGTGCTAAAAAGATATCCATTATATCCGGTTTTACCTAACCTAACATTGCTTCTTCAAATATAACTCAGTCTAGTGCAATTGAACCATAAAAGATTTTCAGTTGTGCACACAAGATTAAAAAAGTTGTGCGCTCAAGTTTAAAAATGTTGTGCGCACAAGAATAAAAGTTGTGCGCACAAGATTTAAAGTTGTGCGCACAAAATTAAAAAAGTTGTGCAAACAAGTTAAAAAAAGTTGGGCGCACAAGTTTTAAGAACTTGTGCGCACAAGTTTACAAAAGTTGTGCGCACAAGAATAAAAGTTGTGTGCACAAGTTTAAAAGTTGTGCGCACAAGATTAAAAAATTTGTGTGCACAATTTAAAAAAAGTTGTGCGCACAAATTTTAAAAAGTAGTGCGCTCAAGATTAAAAGTTGTGCGCACAAGATTTAAAGTTGTGCACACAAGTTTAAAAGTTGTGCGCTCAAGATTTAAAGTTGTGCGCACAATATTTAAAGTCGCGCGCACAAATATTTTTAATTTCATCTTTGGCACTTAAGGGGCTCCGTAAATGAGCTACAGACAGGTTACGCATGTATTATTCGTGTTCAGCCATTAGAAAAATAATGTTAATATTGAAAGTGACACAATGGATAATCTATTTCGTTGACTGATTCGAACCACATTCTAATGATTCTTACACAGGTAAAAACGATGATTAATTGTTTTTCAAAGGTGATGTCCTACAGACAAAGCATAAATTTAATTGCAGGAGGTTGCTATCTATTTATATATATGTGTATGTTTACATCGGGTAATGTGACCGTAAGAAGTTTTCGGAGGTCATCTCCATAGATATTTAGATGCCGTAATTTGGATATAGTTTTTTTTTATGTTACCACAATAAGAATTTGAGTCAAACCGATGAATATAATTTTGAAAAGTTAGATGCCACTTCGACTAAAATAAGAAATTCTGATATATATTATCGAGTACATGCATTGTTAACGGTCTATTTTAGAGTGGTTTTTTTATTTGGAAATAGGGTTTGTAAGTTATAAATCAAATATGAAAATTTGAGTCAAGTTGATGAACATAATTTTGACAGCTAATGGACCTTTGAGGAACTTTTATTTATCATATAAATACCCACATTTTTCATTTTTGCGTATTCGCAAAGTGTTTAAAATTCATAGCAGTTACATATATACAGCATAACCCTTTTAGTTTTGACCTAACACCATCGTTAATTTAAGGTAGCACAACACAAAGATTTGTTCACCCCCAATCGGACAACTTTAAACTGGTGTAATTTCTGTCATCTAGCTTTGAATTTTACAAATGAGGTACAAAAGAAAGAAGAAAGATTAATCTTTCAATTGATGATAATTTCATTATGACATAATTATTACATAATTAATTATTATGTTATAATTTACTATACTGTGATGTCCACACTTCATTGTTATTCATAAATTATTTTTCCAAACAATCAATAAAGTATGCGACCTCATTTCATTAGAGATCATTCAATTTAATTTGGCATATGATTTTTCCTATTGATGTTTTTGAAAATATGAGACAAGGTTTTGAAAATAACGGGTCATGCAACAACATGAGTGAAAATCAGGCTTATAGGAGCTTATTTCATTTAAAAGGGCACTAGCTGTCAAATTCATGTTCACCGATTCTAATCAAATTCTCATAATTGATTTATAACAATGTAAAACGTTTATCCAAACTATTAAAAGTCTAAATAAAACAATAAACAAGGCACAGGCATGAAAATACGTAGCTTCGTTTCGTGTGTATTTGAGTCTAGACGCCATGTAATTATTTATCGAGTTGACCTTTATAGGCATCCGATGACCATATAAGCGATGTAAACATAAATATAGATATAAATAGATTAAGCAAACACGTGCAGTTGAATTATTCTAGGTCTATTTAATTTCATATTACAGATAAAAAATAAATGTTAATCATCGTTTTTACCTGTATTAGAATGTGTATTTGTGGATCGAATCAGTCAATCAAATGATTTACCTTTGTTTCACTTTCAATGTTGGCATTCTCTTCCTTTGGATAACTTTACACATACAATTCACGTGTTATCCATCTCAAGCTAAGGGGTTAAATTAAAGTTCACATGAATACGGATTCAATGAGGTCGAATTATTCACTTGCAAGTGAATAATTCATAATCAATGCTTTTTTTTTGCTTATTTTGACAAAATTGAACCTTATTGGCTACTAAAAAGGAAGTATTATTTCACTATTTGTATTTCATTACTGATTGAGTAAATATATTAGGTTTTTAGCTCACCTGGCCCAAAGGGCCAAGTGAGCTTTTCTCATCACTTTGCGTCCGTCGTCCGTCGTCCGTCGTCCGTCGTCCGTCGTCCGTCGTCGTCCGGCGTTAGCTTTTACAAAAATCTTCTCCTCTGAAACTACTGGGCCAAATCAAACCAAACTTGGCCACAATCATCATTGGGGTATCTAGTTTAAAAAATGTGTGGCGTGACCCGGTCAACCAACCAAGATGGCCGCCACGGCTAAAAATAGAACATAGGGGTAAAATGCAGTTTTTGGCTTATAACTCAAAAACCAAAGCATTTAGAGCAAATCTGACATGGGGTAAAAATGTTTATCAGGTCAAGATCTATCTGCCCTGAAATTTTCAGATGAATCGGTCAATCGGTTTTTGGGTTACTGCCCCTGAATTGGTAATTTTGAGGAAATTTTGCTGTTTTTGGTTATTATCTTGAATATTATTATAGATAGAGATAAACTGTAAACAACAATAATGTTCAGCAAAGTAAGATCTACAAATAAGTCAACATGACCAAAATGGTCAGTTGACCCGTTTAGGAGTTATTGCCCTTTATAGTCAATTTTTAACCATTTTTCGTAAATTAAAGTAATCTTTTACAAAAATCTTCTCCTCTGAAACTACTGGGCCAAATTAATCCAAACTTGGCCACAATCATCTTTGGGGTATCTAGTTTAAAAAATGTGTGACGTGACCTGGTCAACCAACTAAGATGGCCGCCACGGCTAAAAATAGAACATAGGGGTAAAATGCAGTTTTTGGCTTATAACTCAAAAACCAAAGCATTTTGAGGAAATCTGACATGGGATAAAAATGTTTATTAGGTCAAGATCTATCTGCCCTGAAATTTCAGATGAATCGGTCAATCGGTTGTTGGGTTGCTGCCCCTGAATTGGTAATTTTGAGGAAATTTTGCTGTTTTTGGTTATTATCTTGAATATTATTATAGATAGAGATAAACTGTAAACAGCAATATTGTTCAGCACAGTAAGATCTACAAATAAGTCAACATGACCAAAATGGTCAGTTGACCCGTGTAGGAGTTATTGCCCTTTATAGTCAATTTTTAACCATTTTTTGTAAATTAAAGTAATCTTTTACAAAAATCTTCTCCTCTGAAACTACTGGGCCAAATTAATTCAAACTTGGCCACAATCATCTTTGGGGTATCTAGTTTAAAAAATGTGTGGCGTGACCTGGTCAACCAACTAAGATGGCCGCCACGGCTAAAAATAGAACATAGGGGTAAAATGCAGTTTTTGGCTTATAACTATGAAACCAAAGCATTTAGAGCAAATCTGACAAGAAGTTAAATTGTTAATCAAGTCAATATCTATCTGCCCTGAAATTTTCAGTTGAATCAGTCAACCCGTTGTTGGGTTGCTGCCCCTGAATTGGTAATTTTGAGGAAATTTTGCTGTTTTTGGTTATTATCTTGAATATTATTATAGATAGAGATAAACTGTAAACATCAATAATGTTCAGCAAAGTAAGATCTACAAAAAGGTCAACATGACGAAAATGGTCAGTTGACCCGTTTAGGAGTTATTGCCCTTTATAGTAAATTTTTAACCATTTTTCGTAAATTAAAGTAATCTTTTACAAAAATCTTCTCCTCTGAAACTACTGGGCCAAACTAATCCAAACTTGGCCACAATCATCTTTGGGGTATCTAGTTTAAAAAATGTGTGGCATGACTTGGTCAACCAACTAAGATGGCCGCCACAGCTAAAAATAGAACATAGGGGTAAAATGCAGTTTTTGGCTTATAACTATGAAACCAAAGCATTTAGAGCAAATCTGACATGAAGTTAATTTGTTAATCAAGTCAATATCTATCTGCCCTGAATTTTTCAGATGAATTGGACAACTGGTTGTTGGGTTGCTGCCCTCCAAATGGTAATTTTTAAAGAAATTTTGCCGTTTTTGGTTATCTTGAATACTATTATAGATAGCGATAAACTGTAAACAGCAATAATGTTCAGCAAAGTAAGATCTACAAATAAGTCAACATGACCTTAATGGTCAATTGACCCCTTAAGGAGTTATTGCCCTTTATAGTCAATTTTTAACAATTT
This sequence comes from Mytilus edulis, assembly GCF_963676685.1. Classification (NCBI taxonomy): domain Eukaryota; kingdom Metazoa; phylum Mollusca; class Bivalvia; order Mytilida; family Mytilidae; genus Mytilus; species Mytilus edulis. The sequence goes on along the minus strand of NC_092355.1, from coordinate 54,436,588 downwards.
TCATTAATTTGGTAAATTTATGTAAATTTTTACCAAATATAGTTCTCTGTTACTAATGGGCAAAGTTCATTATAGATAATATTGTAAGAAGCAAAATCGTTAAGAAAGTAAGAACTTCAAACACATCACCATCACCAAAATACAATTTTGTCATGAATCCATTTGTGTCCTTTGTTTAATATGCACATAGACCAAGGTGAGCGACACAGGCTCTTTAGAGCCTCTAGTTCATATATCTCGTAGCTAGTGCCCCTTTAAAACTAAATGTCCATGAAAAAAATGAATATGTCACAGTTGAATAGATAAGGATTACCTTACTTGTACCCCATTAACTTCGATATAATTCACACATGTACCATGGGGAAACTTCGAGATTAGCCATTTATCACAAATCAATTAGGTTTTGACCAGAAAGAAAGCATTCCATTTCAGCAATTCTAAATTTATAAAGAAAATGCACAGCCTGTGCATCAAAAATCAGATCTGGCGGGGGATGTTACATCATTATTGAAATATGATCTCTAAAGTTTAATTACATATTGCATCTCCTTTTTTCATTATGAATTGTATTCGTCTAGTACATAAGATAATATATTCTACCTTTTGAATTGTAACAAAGATCTCGAGAATTATAATTGTATACAATGGCACTATAGTGTTTTACACAAAAGAATTCATATTTATATTTTCTCCTCAAGAATTTCTAGTATAAAATCCAGCAACATAATTTGTTGTACAATTGTATTTGTTTAATATCTGTTCATTTATTTTTTGATTCCCTTTATATCCCCCAAAAGTTTTTTCTTCTTCTCCTGGCAGCTCATAGGGCAGCTCTAATGTAGACAGTAGTTTTTATTTGGAATTCATTATCTTCATTTTTCCATAAATCTCTAATCCACCTTATTTTATTACAGTTATTTTTATTGCTGTTAAGTGGTTATAAAGCTATCAAATGATTTTATTGATTAACCACAGAGTACAGCCCACATGTTATAACTTGTATCAGTCAGACACGTGCATTTGTTTATGAAACTAATTATCATCAAAACTCATTTACATTGCTATTTATGTGAATAACATGTTCTTCTGTGGTTTTGAAATATTAAGAAGATACACAAACAGCTGAAATGAAATTGTGATAAAATTTAGTTGCTTGTATTGTGATATCTTAAACTGAAAAAAGGAAAATAAAACAATTTAAGCATGTTCTTTGGGTCAAACTGTAAAAGAATTTAGAAAAACCTTATTGTACATGATTCAATATTCAACATGAATAATGCCTCTTGTTTATTGCATTGCAGGAAAAATAACACCACCTTTACAAACACATTAGTGAAAAAGTTTTTCATAAGAATGCCTCAGGTTGGCCTTGGTCGATAAATAGTTAACTTGTTAAAGAGAGATAACTGTAGGCTGTTTCTTGATTTTTTGTAATGTTGCTATGAATCTGTACAGAAATTAAATACTTTGTTCTATTATACAGAGAAAAAACAATAAACTTCTAAAGATATTTTTGTTATCGTTTATTTGTTCATCTGTAACAAATAATTTCATTGAGACTGATTTATAGTGACGTTTTTTGGGCTAGGTGGGAGACTGATTCTATATTATTAGCCACACAGGTAAACTTTGATACACTTGGATACCTTGCAATGCAAGAAAGTCAACATAATCATGTAACCATGGTAACGCCATTTTGTTATGTACATCGGCGGAGTATTTAAATCCCTACATCCTATCATGTCCAATTGAAAGTGACAGGTATCATACACTGATACAGGTATTTTATTTCGGTCTCTGATAAAGAAAACAATGAAAAGAAACATTATAAAGTGTATGAAATAATGGCTCAATCGGTTATAGGGACATGTGAAATATGTAACCAAGGAACAGGTATAGATTTTTGTCAAGAATGTCAACAACTTTTCTGTAATAATTGCAAATTAATGCATTTGAGAATGAAATTATCGCGTAATCATACTTTCAAAGATGTCGATCAGCCGGAAGTAAAATTGACCTTGTGTGAAGAACATGAATTGGTATATATTTTATTCTGTGAAACATGTTGTTCACTTATGTAAGAAATGTGTAATTAAGAACCATAAAAGTCATGAACTAGAGGATATTAATAGATCCGTGTTTTCCTTTCTCGGATACTAATAAATAATAACTATATTTTTGTAACTATTTTCTATTCTCAAAACTACATCTATACATTTATACTACAAATCTACAACCCTCGTTTTTGGCTACACGTGCTGTCCTTATCTATAAAGTCATGAATATTTATTAGCTATGTAGGCGTGTCAAAATCGTATCATACGCGATAATGACCAGCCAGTACACACTGTAATGATTTCATTAACCAGTATTAAAAAGATAAACATAACATCCCCGCCCACAAATTAGAAATTTCTAAAAATTTCTTACTGGTAAATGAAATCTTTAGATATAAAAATTATTAATAATAATAGAAAAAAAAATAATCTGAAACAATATCTTGAAGCAAATACCAATTGCACTTTAATATACACACAGTAAAAAAAAATATCATAGGTCCTCATTAAATAATAAAACTATGTTTCAAATTAAATAACTTCAAAATTTGTAGTCTAAAAAAATAAAAACAGAAAATTTTAAAATATCTAGAATAAAAGGTTTCTTTTTCATTGCTAAAATATGCAGTAAAAAAAAATCATAAGGTCAAAATAAATATGAAAAAAAAATTAAACATTTGTATCAATTAAAATCATGGTTTCAACTTAGTTCCCAGTGTAATTAATGTAGTCTTGAAACGGAAATTCTGTTTATCTGATCTGTCACAATGACAAGTGTGCAGAAATTTTATAGTTACAAATCAACTAATCTATCCATTAAATCTCATTAGAACTCATTATGTAAAAACCACAACATCATAAATATCTCTCTGTGAAATCCCAGACACAGATGTTCGATACCATAGGTCGTAAAATCTTGACCATTAACCTCTCACTTGTTTATTTTACGGATACTTCCAAGAGCACGACAAATTACAACTGTCAACTTACTCAAGTGAACACTTGCGATGCATAAAAATGTAGCTTTATAAATAAACATACATGTTTCAAAGTGATGACACTAGCAGAGACCCGTGACTCTTAATATATTTCAAATAATAATAACTAGTCTATTCTCACTCTCTCACAGACTTACTCATTAATGCTCCGTTAACTGAGATTAAAGATTCTTACAACATTCAATCAAAAATAGATATTAATATATGAAAACAAAGGTTATTTCTAGCATAACATCTTTTGCGCTACTACATCTGTTGTTCAACGTTCAAACAATTCACAAATCCCGGCCACCAATTTTTGGCCCCTATTATACTTCATATCTCTTGAATCATTTGATTCCACCTGGCCACTAATTTTTGACCCTCATAACAAAATTCCGGTCACAAATTTTTGACCACTACTACTCAGTTTCTTGAATCATTTGATTCTACCCAGCCATCAATTTTTGGCCACTATAACAATTATATAAAATATCTCGCGAATCATTTGATTCAACCTAATAATTCCAAATACAATTCGCATAGCAAAAGTAACTTTTACAAAACCTTATCAGCATGATTTAAGTATCAACAACAACAAATATACTACTACTAAATGCAGTCACGTGTAGCCCTATATATATAAGCATGCAAAAGAACCAATTCAAACAAAACAAACAAATTAATAACATGTCACAAACAATTCAATGTAAAGCAGTGTTCTCATTAACACATATCAACAAAATATTAAATTTCAACATTGTCTCTAAAATGTTCTTTCATCTCTGGTTTGGTATTTAGACATCAAAGTGGCGAGACAAACACATTAGAGGTGGCGAATCAATATTCACACACTCAAAAGGAATCTTGTGGCGAGGCAATTCTCACACACAAGTATAGAAGTTCATCTTTACTTTCTGTGGCGAGGCAATTTTCACACACAGATCTGTATATATCACGACTGGATTAATGTCGATTGGTTGTGGCGAAACAATTTTCACACACAAAGATACATTCACAGTATCATTGGAGGTGGTCTATTTTGAACTATCTTCTTTGCTTTAGGTGATAAACTTGACTCCTCTACCCATATAGAATTTTGTGCTGGCTCGCCGACAATTTGTACAAGATATTTTAGTTGATTATTATCGATTTTCCTGGCTAAAACACGTTTGATTTTATGATATCGATTGTCGTCTGATGATATTGAATCTGTTCCTAATTCGGAATCTAAATTAACAAAGTCGTTAAATTTTGCGGGTGGCTTTTTATGTCTAGTTGACTGACGTACGGGGACTTGTTCAGAATATGACGAAGTAGAAGAGTCGACAGTTGTATTTGAACTTTGGCTTTCACTTACGTGTTGCAAATACGGCTGTGGTTGTGGGGCACGAATATATGCCATTTTTAATCTATTTATATGTACAGGCATTCGAAGTCTTCGCTTGTTTTCAGGATCTCTAATTTTAATTAAATGAGGACTTGGTATTTTATCAACAATAAAAGGTCCCGTAAATTTAGCTTGTAATTTTCGTCCCTGACCAATAGGCTCGTCGTGCAAGTACACATAGTCTCCAACTGATAATTTTAGAGGTGATGTTGTTTTATTAACTCTTTCAACCATTTTAGCATTTGCCTTTTCAACGTTTATTTGGACTTCTTTTCTTATTGTGCTCAATTTTTGTTGCAATTGTTTAAGGTAAACGTGTATATCTTTTGGAATATCTCTTAAATCTAAATCATGAGGAGTTGAAAGCGGAAATTGGGGTCTATTACCATATACCACTTCAAACGGCGAGTATTGTGAAGCTGCATTTGTGCAGGAGTTCATTGAAAATATTACAGCTGGTAAAATATCATTCCAAGGTCGACCTTTCCTTATATATGGAGTCATTCGTTCTTCTAATGTTCGATGTGAACGTTCACATGTACCTAAACAATGATGCGCAAAACTTGGTGTAAACTCTTGGGAAACTTCCAACATTTTACATAGTTCTTTTGTACCTTTTGAAATAAATTCTGACCCTTGGTCACTCAATAAAGTATGGCAAACACCATAAGACGAAAATAATTGAAAAAGTGCATGACATACAGACAGCGCATCACAATTATGTAAAGGTACAGCAAACACAAGTTTACTAAACATGTCAACAGCAGTGAATATATGTGAATGTCCTGCCGATGAAAGTGGGAAAGGCCCACATAAGTCTACTTCCCATACCTGAAACGGTGCTGATGGTGTCGGAAAAGAAATTATACCTGCTTTAGTGTGTACACTTGAGGTTTTACGTATTTGGCATTCGTGACATGTCCTGACATATTCTGATACTATTGTAGATAACCTCGAAAAATAATAATGTTCACGTACTCTATCGATTGTATTTTTAATTCCAGAATGACCTCCTAGAGGTGAATCATGACACATGTGTAACACTAAATTTCTCATTAATCTCGGAACCACAAGTTGAAAATTGTCTAAATTACTTGCTCTACGGGATTTCTTCTTTACCGAGCTATGAAATAATACGCCATTAATCAAAAGATAATCAGCCGCTTGTAATAATAATTTCCTAGCTTCTTTCTGTAAATTAGGAAGTTTATTTTCTTCCAAGTAAATAATCATAGGTAATAAATTAGGATCTTTCCTTTGCAAATCTTTAATATTTTGTGGTGTTAAATCACTGTTTTTAAAAATTTCAAGTTCCGATAAAGTATTTTCATGATTTTGCGTAGGTTTATCGAAATTATTGTCACTTGGCGTATCATACACCGTGGAAATATCAAAAATGTCTATTTTGTCACTACACTGGTCAGTTGATTTATCATATAAAGAGTCATTGTTATGAACTTGGGTAACATTTACAGTTTCACACTTTTTGTTAAGTTTAGTTTTCTTCTTTTTGTTTGGTGTCTCAAGAACATCGTCTGTATCAGCATCATAAACACATTCAGAGAAAATATCTATATTATTTACATTATTTACATTTATGACCGTTGCGGATTCGGTTTCAGAATTATGAAGAAAGTCAGCTAAATTTCTACCGGACGGCAATTTGATTTGGCCAGTTCGTTCTGTGACATAAGGAAAGAATGGATCATCTTCATCCGGACTGATGACGGGTTCATCATTTTTTCTCGTACATCGGGACAATGCATCTGCTACTTGCATTTGTTCTGCCGGTTTATATTGCAGGTCAAAATTGAATTGTTGTAAAATAGCCATCCATCGTTCATAAATTGCACCCTTGAATTGTTTTTGAAAAATAGGTCTCAGAGCTTGATGGTCGCATTCAACAACAAATTGATTTCCACGTAAATAATCAGCACAGTCTAGTATACTTACTACCATGCCCAAAAGTTCGAGTTTTGTCGGTCCATAGGACTGTTGCCATCTACTTAACGATTTTGAACCAAATCGTATAACTCTTGGTTGTTTTTCACCGTTTACATTAGGATGCATTTGATATAACATGTAACCAATCCCACGCGAAGATGTGTCTACAGCAAGTCTAAATGTCAAATCATAATTGGGAAATGCTAATATTTTTGAGTTCAGTAACGCATATTTCAAATCATTAAATGACGATTGTTGTTCAACATTCCAAACGAAAAACTGACCCTTTTTCAGTAATCTAGTTAATGGTGATATTTTTGCACTGAAATTTGGAATAAATTTTCGGAACCAGTTAAGCATTCCTATAAGACGCCGTAGCTCTTTTATATTTTTAGGTGGTGGGTATTCCTGAATTGCCTGTACTCGATCAGGTGGCGGACTTACTCCTTCCTTTGAAATAGAATGGCCTAAAAAGATACATGACGACTGAGCAAACGAACACTTCTTTGGACCTAACTTAAGACCTGCAGAACGAAATCTATGAAAAACTTCTTGTAAGTCAGTTATATGTTGCTCAAATGTCTCCGAGCATATCAAAACATCGTCAAGGTAACAAAGACATGACTTAAATTTTAGCCCATGCAACACTTTGTCCATGAGTAATTGGAAAGATGCTGGTGATGACGAAAGTCCCATCGGTAAACGCAAAAATTTATATGTACCAAAACATGTATTAAATGCGGTGTAGCGTGAAGACTCAGGGTCAATGCCTAACTGAAAAAATCCTGAGGACAAATCAATTGACGATATATAGTTTGGAACAAATTGTGAAAATGACTCTGTAAGTTCTTGTAGATTAGGAATAAAATATTTAAACTGTTCTGTACATGAATTTAAATATCTAAAATCGCAACAAAATCTATATTGTGATAGGGCTGCATCCTTTTCACTGTGAAAAGCATCATTTTGTCTTTTTCGTTTAGTCACCAATACTATTGGACTTGTGATAGGCACATTTTCTTCCTCGCTAATCGGTGCTATGATTCCTTGTTTAAGGAGTTCGTCTAAATGGTGCCGCAATACTTCTCTTTTATGTGGCGGGAGTCGATACGGTTGTTGGTGTTTTGGTTTAACATCAGGTTTAAGATTTATTTTATGTTGTACATAAGTTGAGAACCCTAGATCAGGATTTTCTTTTGTGACGAAAATGTCTTTGTTTTCATACAAACAGTCAGTTAATTGTGTTGTTTGTTCCGGATTTAATGGTTCAGGAATACTAAAATTCGACAAAAACACTGTCTTAGTTTCATCCCTTATTTCATTGTTTTTACTCGTTGAAATAATCGGATGAGTGGATCCAATCTGTACATTTTGAACTACAGGGGGACATTTAATGTCTTCAGTTATAACACTAAAGTCAGCATTCAATATCTGAAAGTTCGCTAAGATTGACCCTTTAGAGACTGAAATTGTTGTATTTGTAGGGTTCATTATCTTCAAAGGAATAGTTTTATCAATTGACACAGTGACTAACGCTTTTGCAAGAAGCAGTCCTTTTCCTAACGAAAACACATTGTTTGTACATATACCTTGAAGACCAACAGATAAATGTTTCGGCACATTTGCCCGAACAAAAATTTCAGAATTTGGCTGAATACTTAGCCTTTTATTACATTTCACATGATGATATTTACTGTTTGTGTTAAATTCACTGAACTTCAATGTAATATTACTAGATTTCAAATATTCCATACCTAGAATTAACGGATGGGATGTTGTGCTAAGAATGTACACTTTGACCTCATGCAAACCTTGATTTGTTTGTATTGTTACGGAAGAAGTTCCTTCTACAAATATTAATTGTCCATTTGCTAATTTAATGGGTTCAGTGAACCTACTGATATCGGATTTAACATGCCTTGGTAAAGATTTATATAGTGGAGCGGACATAATGTTAATTGAACTTCCAGTGTCAATCAAAGCTGCAATATCAACATTACCACAACAAACATTCATATATATAAAATTATCAAAAGTAGATAGGTTATCTGGTTTGGAATCGGTATAGTTGACTTGTTTAGACCTCGAATTTATGGACCCGAACGATTTGGCCTTGTATCGACCGGGTATTGGTAGTTTTCCTGATTTGGTTTAATGGTTTTACATCGATAAGCAGTGTGACCCGTTTGGTGACAAATTTGGCATTTACTACTTGTTGTTTGTCCAAATCCATTCCAATTGCATTCTCGTTTCCTATGTCCTGGAAAATTACAGTTGAAACAATTTGAATTGGTGTTTGTGTTTGGGTATTGATACTGCTGACTCCTTTGAAAATTATTTTGTGGTGATTCGTATTGGCTATTTCCTGATGCTTGTGGGACTTTCGAAATTAAAAGCTCTGACACAGTTTTACTGAGTTTAGCAACTTCATTCGTTAGACTAGCAAATTCAGAGGATTTGTTTACTTCAGAGGTGAGGCTTGAGAAATTAGAAATATCGCTTTGTTGGTCAGGGATAGAGGTGGAAACTGCATTTTCAAATATTTTCTCACGGTATCCACATGTTTCGGCCATTTTAGCAGACGTTAAAGCAGCGGACAAATCTGCTGGTTGGCCAGCTCGTACGAAAAATGCCATTTTCTCTGGTAGGCCCTCGATGAATCGAGCTAAAACCTCATGATCAGGTTTGTGTAAGAGGTTTCCTTTTTCAAGAATTTGACTATGGAAATCTTCAAGCTGTTGAGCTTTTCCTAATTTAAGGGTATTAAAAATTTGACCTTCCATCATAGCCATAGCACTGTGATTTTTAAAATTTGTAAATTTTTCCTCAAACAAAACTTCGATGGCGTTCCACGATTCTTTTGATCGTTCACTTAGAGTATTAAACCAGGTTAATGCTGGGCCTTTTAAATGAAGATGAAACGCGGCTACTTTCTTCCCGTCAAAATCACGAAGATCGTGCAAAAGAGCATATGACTTAAATTCCGATAAAAATTTCTGTGCGTTGTCCTGGGAATAACCCGAAAATGTAGAGCAGTTGGCAAGTTTTTCCATTTTTACAATGGAGTTTTCGCTTTTTGGAGGTGTTGAATCTAAATGTGTAGAATGCAATTTTAGCGTGGAACTTTTCCTTGGTGTTGGTAGGGAGAGAAAAATGTCATGTTCTTTAAATTCGTTAAATTCAAGAAAATCTGGAGTTAAAATAGTACTGTAAAAATCATCTTCATTTTGATACAAATACGTAGATTCAGCGGTGTTATTATTTTCAGCGGAAGAAAAATCAATCTCTGGACTACTCATGTCAATTACAGTTCAATTTGTAGCGTACCAATGTACACATACAGAAAACAATGATTCATCTCTTGCATTTTGTACCACATTCCCAAATATATACCCAATTCGGAACTGGAATATTGTAGCGCGACAATTTGCACATACAATTATATAGTATATAGAGAAACGTACTTACAGATAACTTGAGTTGAATTTTCCAAATAAATCCCTTTCCAGACAGAATTCTCGGATATTTTAGCTAAACACAGTACGTATTAAATACACGACAAAGTTTTAATAACCACAATCTTGATAGCTCTGGACGCGGATGAATACCATCATAATATCCAGTAAAAGTGTAACTAGAAAACGTATGTTTTCGTTTTCCTTGTTTCCGTGTTTGCACTAAATCATTCGACAAACTTGGGGAATGTACATGTAAAATACGGTTGATATCACGAATATAAATATTTAACTGCTCTATTTGAGTATGTAGGCACAGATCATCTTCACGAAATTGTTCTGGATTTGAATGATTATGGAAAACGTTCCACCAATAAATAGAATATACCGGAACTTCTATATAAATAAGTTTGACCTTTTCGAAATTACGAACGAAAAAGTAAATTTCTTTGTAGATCGAATAAATATGATTTACACTGTCATTCCCACTACTTTTCAAAGAAATACTGCCATCCCGTTCTTTCTTAGTTAAATCGTTCGTCCCTAACCACACAAACAATGTAATGTTAGTATACTGATTTATAAGTTCTGCTAAATTTTGCTTCAAAAAATTAAACTGTTCCTTCGTAGTAGCTCCTGATTTATAACACCATTTAATTGAATTTCGGAAATTAAGTTGATTTTGTAAACATCGACCTTTGCTGTCAGATAAGATAACCGGAACACTTGTTAAATTATTGTTTAGATACGGAATTTCGTCAATTTTCGACAATTGTTTGCGTATGTTATTCATGTAAACATTTAAAATTAAAGTCACAATATTAATAAATATAATTTGAGTCCTCCACCATAATAGATCCGTGTTTTCCTTTCTCGGATACTAATAAATAATAACTATATTTTTGTAACTATTTTCTATTCTCAAAACTACATCTATACATTTATACTACAAATCTACAACCCTCGTTTTTGGCTACACGTGCTGTCCTTATCTATAAAGTCATGAATATTTATTAGCTATGTAGGCGTGTCAAAATCGTATCATACGCGATAATGACCAGCCAGTACACACTGTAATGATTTCATTAACCAGTATTAAAAAGATAAACATAACAATATAACTTTTGACAAAGTATCAGAAAAACAAAAGGAGGTTTCAGAACAATTGGAGAGATGTTCGAAAGACATAAAATAAGGACAACGTTTAGCATTCATAGTAAAAGGCCAAATACAAAATCCTGAACAAGATTTTTAAAAAATGAGAGAAGAAATTAACAGCCGCGGTACAACATAAAATCTTATGTGGATGAAATAGTAGATCTTTTTAACAGGCAAATTTTGGAAATAGAGCAAACGCAGCAACAGGAAGACAATGCTTATATTGATGAAATTAAAAAAGTAGGCAAAAAAATCAAGAATTTCAAATTAGAGCATAAAAAGATTACAGAAGATAGAAGTGGCGTTGCGCTATTGAAATCAATGCAAAGTTTTCAACAATGCAATAACAGTTTTAAGTTAAAACTACCTGTTATGCCAACCTTGGCTAAAATATCATATTCATATAAACACAAAGACAAAAAGCTTTATTTAGAAACTGAAAAATTAATTGGATACTTAAACGTAGACTGTTATTCAAATCGTGTGCGTAAATTAGTTTTTTCTTCTTCTGAAACGGAAACTGACACGGAGTAAAGCAAGATAAGTGTAAACTGTACAACCAGAGAGAGAGAGAGAGAGAGTGAGAGAGAGAGAGAGAGAGAGAGAGAGAGAGAGAGAGTTCTCACATTTAGTATGATGGGTTTTTTAGCAAATAATAGGCATTCCAATGGGAACCAACTGTGCTTATCTGCAGACTTTTTCGTTTAATTATATAAGGTTGATGTCATACAGGAACTTACTAGGAAGAAACAGTTTCCTTCAACCTCAATTTCTGCTATAAAGAACGTTCTCTCACTAAATAATTCAACGGTTGCTGACGTTGTAGAACGCATATATCCCATGGAACTTAGGATAGAGTAACAACAGATAGAGTAAAGTATGCCTTATATTTTAACATACATCTATCAATTGACAATGAATGGTCAAACTTTACGACAAATGGATGAATATAGCTTCTCAATTATGAAATTTCCATTTTTAGGTTGAAACATTCCATTAGCGCCTAAATACGGAGTCGAATTCCCAGTCGATAAAATATTACAGGGCGTGTTTTTACTATCATAGTTTATTTGTTACTACAGTTAGAGAGAAGCTGCTCATAGGGAAGCTACCAAACTAAGAATTCCAAGTGGTGAAGTTGGAATCATCTCTTTGGAAATTTTACAGACGCCATAACGAGTTGCACGATGGTTATGCCCGCGTCACACTGTCCCGATTTTTACACCGATGGCAACACGATTATGGAAATTTTCAAAATCGGGACTGATCGTATTCAGATCGGACTATTCGTAGTGCCATCTTTAACCATCGTAGAACCATCGGCCACTTTTTCTAGCCTTCGGGGACAACTTCGGGAAGGGTTCTAAATTTTTTAACATGTTAAAAAATCCCCGAAGGTGCGTCCGATGTTGAGGGTTCGTATTGAGTTCGTATCACCATCCTCACCATCGTAATGTCACCGGGAATGCATCTTTGAACATCGTATTGCATTCGTGTTTCCATCGTTTCCATCGGGCAGTTTTGACATTACGATGTCTACACGAATGAATCACGAAGCTACCCGAAGGTCTTACGATGGCAACACGATTTCGTGAAGACCTCGTAATCCCGTCGTGATGCCATCGAATAAAAGTACGAAGGTGACAAGATGGAACTACGACGGCAAATTAATCCAGCTAAATGTAAGTTAATTTTCGAGCTTAAATACATTTAAAGTGCTATGCGCGATATGCACTGGTCAGTCTAATACTACAGTTAAGAAAGACGTTCACAAAACATGGAGCTCATATCATATGATTCTATGAGAACAAGAAAGGCGACAGCGTTGTTTCTATTAATTCAAATGGAACAAGAAGAGCAGGTATTACAGGCTCAGGATTTACCTTTACAAATAAAATATTATTTTTTGTCAATTTTTCATATCAAATAACATAATGAAAATCATCAACACTGCAGGTACACGTATATAGGGAAACCAACTTTTTCTTCATTATTCTGATTTTTTATGTATCGTCTGAGTTGTTGTCACACGAATGTTTACTCCATAAACATTTTGTTTTCTATATGTCATATTTTGCCGCATTTGTTGCTTTCCCCACATCCTTCCTTTAGTCTATATTATTATGATATTCTCCTGGAAAGAGCTCTTTTTGAATAAAAGGGATCAACGAACCCATTACCGTACCTTTAAGATAGATCAGTAAACATGGGCATAATTATGGGTGATTATTCAGACTAGTGCAAACATTAATTTTAACAGTTCAAACAAGGCAATGCCGAGCGTGGCATCCCCTCGTATGTAACATATTGGGGACAAATATGGACACTATATTTGTATATGACACATGCAGAAAATGGTGAATACGCATATTTGATACATAAACTATTTTTTTAGAAATCAACCAAAGGAGTAGGTTCAGTAAGACCCCTTTTTGGCCCCAAAATATAGCAGTTTTACAAAATTGTTAAAATGTAAACCTTTAGTTATTTATTGGACAGTAGAATGCTTCTGCTACATAAATATGGGCTGTTTTTGACAATACAATGCACATATATCCGGTACTAGCACCATTAAGTCATACTAAATTACTGAAATCCTCATAATTCTAGCATTTTAGTTAAATTTCAGACGGTTTTCGTGTAAAACGAAAGTGGCCGCATTCGTGTTCATTCTTAATATTGAAATGTAAGTTGTATTTTATGATATAACATAACATATATAAAGGTTTAGAATGAACACGGATGCGGCCACTTTCATTTTTACCAAAAACCATCTGAAAAGAGACATTTTTCGGCATATTAGGTAGATTTTTCATATTTGAGCTTGAATCGAATCGTTTTTAATGACTAAATCTGTTAAAATCTTTCACATAAACTAATTAATTCAAATAAAATAGACACTTAAGTTTTTAAAAAGTGGTCAAAATCTTTCGTCAGATGAACCTGAAATTTGAGGCCAAAATCCGTCCTTACCGGACCTACTCCTTAGTCAGTAACTGGAAATACCCACGGTCTTCCGTCTTATGATTAAACCAAAAATTAAATGTACAATATAATGTATATTCAATATTGATCAAACAATTTAAAACGCGTGATGCCTTCGGCATATAATTTAAATGCATCGTAAGCTGTACACGACGTCTTTTAGACATCGTATGGCCATCGCGCCATCATCGTAAACCATCGTGTAGCCTTCGTGATCCATCTTGTAGACATCGGCTGAGATATGAAGCTTAGATACCGTCTTCGGTTAACCTTCGTATGTCCATCTTTTGCTATCGTATATACTTTCGGCACCCTCGTATAGACTTCGTTATTCATCGTACTTGCTTCGGTCACTTTTGGGTATTTTAACGAGATCGGGACCAACTTCGTACGAACTTACAATTTTCGCATTCGGGTGTCCATCGTATATAAAAATCGGGACAGTGTGACACGGGCATTATTGAATATCTATTTCACAGAAGACGAGCGATATGTTCCAATTGTCATAACCACTATCACGCCCCCTTTCCCCCGAATGTTACCTAGCAAATTAGACTGAAGGCTTTTGAAATAGAACCATTTCCGAACCAAATTGTGACCTTTTTGGTGTTTATGATAAAGTTGATATTTTAGGCCATTTTGTGTCATACGTGAACCTTGTCCTTTCGTGTGCGTCCAAAGAGCTTTTCTGAATTTACCTTCATCAGAAACTTAACCAGAAAAACTACAAATTACATTTTATAACTGAATCGTTAAAATCTCAGTGTTACTTATTCAAGAACATTATAATTGATTTCTTTATCAAGAGTCAGTGGGAATGGGTTTCCATAAATGTATTGAAATGGTGTACAGGAAAGGCTCGTTGCTCTATGCTATGCCCAATTATTTAAATCAATTCAACAAACGTATTTCGAATAAAATGGTAAGTGTAAAAGTGGTAATACGTAACTGTTACATCAGTAACTTCATTCCTGATAATGTGCATGTAATTGAAATTCTCACCATAATGCGTTTTTTTATATTAAAGTTAAAAGCACTATAGATCTGGTTGGACAACAATGAAACAATTTATCTCGACAAGCTTATCGAAGAAACGAGAAAGGAAAAATAACCCAGAAGGAACTTCTTAAAGAGGACGTAAAAGTCACAATAGCAATCCCTAATAAATCCATAAATGAAGACACAAGGAGAATATCCAAAATATAATTACTCTTACTTGCATCATATGAATAGAGACTTTATTCAATGTTAGATATCATATTGAGCATCGAAATTGCCTCTGGTTTTGCTTTTGTACTTACTCGTCGCAATTTGGTTTACAATTGTTAGTTTAATCATAATGGTGAAGGAAAACACATTTACGGTAAATTTACTACTTTCAGATTGTAGTATTGGAAAAGCGATGTCTTTTTTTAACTATTGAGAGTTAATATTATATATATTTTTGTATATAAACCTAAAAAAGAGAAGCAATTGTCTTTTTGTGGGAAAAACCCCCGAATATAACTTGATTTCGTATTTCGCAGTCATATACAGGATTAAACAATTTATTCAAATTTCTGTTGTAGTATTTAAACAATGTTTGCTTTCCATGTAAATTTGTGCCGCGGGTCTCTCGAGGTACGGGGCGAAAGCAAGGCCTCAGTTAAAATTTCATAATTTTTGGTAATGTTATAGTCCTGTAATTAAAGAGATTTTTTAGTAATTATTCGGTACTTCTTTACATAAATTGCTTAATGAATACTTAACAACCAATGAATATTTGTAAAAGTTCTACTATACTGCAAAATAATTGTAATAGTTTTGTCAGGACTTTTGTGTTGACATGAATAATCATTAATATGGTCATAATTATAAATTAACTGTTAACCTTGGATATATTTTATACTTTGAGCAATAAAGTTTAATCGCATGTAAGAAATGTATAATCGAAAACTATGAGGGACTTCGTAATGCACTTTTGGTGAAAGGCCAGATGGAAAATCTTGAAAAGAATTGTTAAAAGACTAGGGAAGAAATTACCCGTCGCAGTAATACGATAAAATGCTGGGTGGACAAAATGGTAGATTATATTAACACACGAATTTTTCAAAAAAAAGAGCTAAACCAGAAACAGAAAGCAAAGGCGTATATTATTGTATTAGAAAAACTTGACGAAAGCCTTAACAAACTGAAACGAGAGCTTTAGAAGTTTCACGACAAAAGTAGTGGTGTTGCCTTACTAAAATCGTTACAGTAGTTTCAAAAAGAAAATAAGAATTTTGACTAAGTAATACCTATCGTGCGATTTTTGGGTCAAATATTTGTGGTTCATAAATATAAGTATGATCAGACTGTGGATTTATTTAATTACTTTTGATTGCGGTTCTGAATCGAAGTAAACAAGAAAATGGTCACCCACAAAATTGTGAGCGTGTATGAATTAAACAAATGCATATGAAGCATTTCCAATTTCTTACTTTCATTGCCATCACAAGAAAGAAAAACCAGCACAAATGCAGTGTAATATCCTTTTCATATACAATTATTTGCTTTATACTGTTATAATAAATGTTTTCCAAAGTAAATGAATCAATATCAAGTTAAACAAATTGATAAATATTTTAACATACGAAGCGTATTCTGTGCATATCTTAAAACCTCAAATGCTTGGATATCTGCTGTTAGCTGTTAAAAATTAATTATGCAAGATCATGAAAATGGTGCAGGAAAAAAGAATGTAGTATAGACAGAAAATAAAAAATAAAAATGAAAAATCTGTGTTTTCAAATATACCGAACAGGACCTCTATTATTGACGACGACCTTTCTCTGCAAAGTCACCATTTACCGAACAACGGAAAAGATTTAATCCTATGTAGAGAATACCCAATGTTTTGGGACACAAAATTTGAGACCTGAAAACAACTGCATTTGTTGTTTAAAATTTATGATTAAGGAGGATAAACACATGTGAATTTGAATTAATTTTACACAATGCTTTATGGGGATATCAGTATTAATGAGAGCAATACTATAGAAGAACCCATATAGAGCTATACTTAACTATCATTAACCCTAAACCTTACCCTATCCCAAACCTAAACATAATACTAGCTCTTTCCCTAAAACCTAACCCCAACCTAGAACATGCCCTTACATAACCATAACCATGAATGCATCCTAACTCTAAGTATATGGACCCTTAAAGAAAATGAAGGCCCAATATTCTCTATTCTGAAAACCCCATCCAGACCCTCATCCAACCCCTAAAACCTAAAAAAAACATTCAAAGAAAGCATGCTACTACAATCTCCTCCAGTAGAGTAAAACAAGAAAAACCCAAACTTCCTCAATTTTTATTAGAATCAACAAATAGTAGAAACTTTATCATCAAAACTGTATACAACAATGTTATGCAATTAATATCATTTAACCAAGCAAATAAAGATATGTCATATTATTCTTAAGCAGAATATAACAAACATTAAAAAAGTAAAATGTGGTCACAAATCCGAATTTTGAGCTAATATACAAAATTTCGACCTCATTTAACTCAAAAAGTAGCACATGGAGGTATATTTTTTATTACATATTTGATTTAATCAGGCAAAAAATAGCCTACATGTATATATTGAAATTTTCATCAAACTGTAAATACAGGATCAAAACTGTATCGTATGCCCTTAAGCTGTGTAGTGTAACAGTATTTTATTATGAAAATATTAACGTAAACATTACAATGGGACAGTCTTATTAGGATTGGAAAACAAATAAAATTTCACTTTTATAAATTCTTCTCCCATAAAATGACGTGTATGAGAATTGTCAAAAAAGTACTGAGTTTTAAGAAGTAGAATACTTTACCCGGAAAGACTTGAACCAAGGCCAACTAAAACTGAGTGAACTTAAAAAAAGAATACTGCCCCACAATACTGTTAAGTAATTTTGATTATCTCCCCTTATACATATATTAAACATGGCAGTGAACATGGTTTGCATTGAATAGATCATTATCTAAACCAATCATTTGTACTGAAAACATTGGTTTTCATTGAATAAATGATTTTTTAAATCAATTATATGAACCAGTACTAATAAAATGGTTTTCATTGAATAGATTATTTAAACCAATCATATGTACTGAAAAAAAGGGTTTTCATTGGATAATTATTTAAACCAATCTTATTTACAGATAAAATGGTCTTTATAGTACAAATGCATAGATATTTTTTTTTAAGCAATGCAAGTCTGTGGATTTGAAAAAAAGGTGAAGAGGCTACCAACAAGGCAAAATTAGGAGGTTGACTTGTAACCATACATATGTAGCTCCTTAAGATGGGCCATACCACTACTAAATCAGTCTCATATGTATTGATATTCCCTAAATGTCAATAGTAGAAACAGATTCAAAAATATAACAAGAACACAAAAGTAAACAAATAAGGCAAATGCAAAATATGTAAGAACAGAATAATATAAAACATAACAATTAATTCATTGAACCTTTTATGTTTTGGAAGATATAAGTTTTAAATAGTACAAAAAAGACAAGACCTTTTGATCTCTTTTCGAAGCATAAACAGTTAAGACATTAAACCCAAAAAATGTTCCTGAAAAAATCACTTATGTGCAATCAAATTTTTCAAGAAAAATTAAAGCATTTTCTACTTTACCTATTTACATTATAAAGCCTGCTTTGGGAATTTACAACATTAGGTTATCAATTAAAATGGCAAGAAAGAAAAATAGACATCAGAGAACATATTTTGACTAGGCACTCCACAGTTTGAAATGGTGTATTGACATATTTTAGTGAATAGACAAAATAATGATATGCATGATCAACTATTGGTTAAAAGGCAAGGCATTTCCTTACTCAAAACAGTTCAATTTTACGCTCTAAATATTAAAATTGAACTGTTTTGAGTAAGGAAATATCGTTACACACTTGTTGCAGTTGTGAAATCTATATATAAATTACAATATAATCTAAAATTATTTCAAAAGTGTCACTTAATAATATAATCATCCACAAAGTAAAAAATAAATCGAAGTTTTGTCAACTTGTTTTATTCATCTGTTTTCTTTACAACCATATACAAGCACTCTTTCTTGATTAGGTTGAATTTTTATTCACAACAAGCTATTTATACCATAAAAATCAAAAATATTTTTTTCTTTTAAAATTCATGACGGAAATGTGTAGAACACATATTTTTAACTTTGGTCTAAATCTTAATTTAAAGTAAAGGTTTTATGCATTCAAGATCTTTCTTTTCTTTAATATCGTTTTGAAATGTGTTCAACACTGAGTGAGTAAGATAATATAAATTTATACTATAGAAAGAATTCCTATTGATTAATTTATTTTCTAGGATATCAATTTTTTTGTAGATTGAGGACAATATGGTTTTGAAAAATTCTCAATGCTAGTCAATAAATATTGTAGAACACTTATATTTGTGGCTAAAAATTAGCAAAAATATACACAAAAAACTAGTACTGAGAATTCATTATAATTTATTGGGTACTAATTTTAATGGTTTTCATGGGTAAAGGTAAACCACAAATGTTCAACGAATGTAAAACTGTTCAATTGGCCGTTTCAGAATCTAAAGGACTATGGATAATTTCATTGTTTGTACCCCAAAATGAAAATAACGTCGCGTCATTGGTTGAATTTCCATTGTTTAGGACGTTTTTAACCAATCACAACGTTTTGGTGTACACTTTTGAAAATATTACCCAGAATGCATTAGATTCTGAAACGCGAATTGGCTATATGCAGGCTTTGCACAACCACAAAATCAAATATCCACAAAAATTAAAAATTTTCCTCAATCCACAAAAATAAAAGAATCCACAAAAATTAAAATTTTTCCTCAATCCACAAAAATAAAAGAATCCACATGAATAATAATACACAGCTGTATTATGTTAAAAACAAATTTCATCAGCAGGGGGTCGACAGCTAAAAAATTTCAGTTTTTTGGATAATAATCATCCTTTCGCAGAGTCCTAATTATTTTCTATAGTTAATACTATAAATCACAGCCTAATCTGTCAATTTCATCAACTATGAATTCAACATCACTCTTCGTTACTGCGTTATTGGCAAAAACCATTCTGAAGAAGTTCACAAGTTCACCATCAGGCTGATAACCAATCAAAAGTGTTCCTTTTTCCACCATTCTCTGTTTGATTACAGGAGCAACCTTGAATAATGTAAACAAAATACTTTTTAAATATTTATCATTAGGTCTGTTCCAGATTTAAATGCAAAGGAGGGGAGAATTGAAGGCACTTACTTAAGACCCTGACAACCCATATTAAAAAAAAAAAATCATTTTACCTAAAATTCTTACAAAATTGTAAGGAAAATGGAAACAACCATATGTAATTAATTTTAGTGCCTCCAATTCCCCCCCTCCCCACAAGATAAATTTTATTTCATAAGAAAGCAATATAATACAGTCCTTCTGAGAGTTTTTCCTGATCAATTATAAATAACTTTGAATTATTCAGACAGACAGTATATTAAGCTATTAACTTTTAGTAATATTTATTTGAAACAATTGAATGATTTTTTTTTCTACACAAAACATGCAAAATTAAGTCCCTTTTGGTGATGTCAACCGAGACCCAGATTTTAATGTACATAGAAACAAGCATTCTGTGAGTATTGCATGGCAATACATAGTCCCCTACTGGTAAAACAATCATTGTATTGGAACAAAATTCTAACTTGATCTATAACTTGTCATGGTGTTAGCTATATAACAAATATCAAGTCAATATCTTCAAGCATGACAAAAAAGTGTTGAATTATTTAAGTGAATTTTTTAAGTCTAAGGACCATAACTCTGCACAAAATCATCAGACCGGAACAAAATTCGAACTTGATCTGTAATTTGTCATGATAAAACTGTATCCCAATTTTCAGATCAATATCTTCAAGCATGACGAAAAAAAAGTGCAGAAAACTGATTATTTGAGTGAATTTTCTAAGTCCAAGGACCATAACTCTGCACAAAATCATCAGACCAAAACAAAATTCAAACTTAAACTTAAACTTGTCATGATAAAACTAAATACCAATTATGAAATCAATATCTTCAAGAATGACAAAAAAAAAGTGCAGAAAACTGGTTATTTTAGTGAATTTTCTAAGTCAAAGGACAATAACTCTGCACAAAATCACCAGACCGGAACACAATTTGAACTTGATCTGTAATTTTTCATGATAAAACAATACACCAAATATCAAATTAATATCTTCAAGCATGAAGAAAAAAAGTGTAGAAAACTGATTTGCCGAACTGACGGATGGACAGACAGACAGACAGACGGAGTGCAAACCTTAAGTCCCCTTCGACTTCATCGGTAGGGGACTAATAAAAAGATACACTCACCTTTCCAATCTGTTCCCACCATTCCTCTGTCTCAGGTTTTCCTCTCAGTCTCTTAGGTATATACCAAAAACACACATTTGTACACTGGGGCTGAAATAGTATGTATACATTTGTGCAAATAGGAACAAGAGATTTAAATAAAAATTCTGTACTAAAGACTAGCTGAAGTCTAAATGACAAAAAAAATCTGAGTGCATATAACTCATTTCTGATTTAAAAAAGACTCACATGTATAATAATGTATGTTGGTTGGGTTTTTTTTGGAAAAGGGGGAGGGGTATTCTTTAATCTTCAGGCAATTTTTCTGTATTTAACAGAACCACATTACTCTGTTCCTTGTTTTTTTGTACATTTATTGCTATTCTTTCCCCCCCTATACTCTCTAATCTGGTCGCTCCATCCAGACCCCCAAATATGTATAGACTCAGTCAAGCAATGTGTAGCATAGAAGGTAATGCACAGAGAAAGTATAAGTGTTAGTTATGCTAAACTAGGTATAAATTAAAAAGATATTTCTATATTCACTGTGAATTTATAATTATTTGTTGGATACCAATTTTCATGCATTTCGTGGTCACATGGGAACCACGAATATAAATGTTCAATGAATTACTGGAATGTATGCAAACTTTTGCAAAACAGTAAAATTAAATATCCAAGAAAATGCAAGTTTTCCTTAATCCACGAAAATTGGTACCCATGAAAATAAATGAATCCACTGTATTTAGGTATGAATTTCCATTTTAATAAAATAATCATTAACTCACTTCTTGTACCATTTTAAACCCATCTCTTGCCTTAGCTAACTGTGTAAGGTACCTGTAAAGAAAAACTTCTAAAATTACACATAAATTACATTACTCATATAAGTTCTTAGCATAACAAGGATATGGTACATGTCAAATATTTCAAGTAGATTTTTTAGTAAAAAAAACATTAGTTAATATTTTTACTAGTATTCCTCTAACTGTAAATGTACCTAGATCGTTGAGTATTCCGAACGAGTTAAAATATTGCATCAATACCAATATAATATTCTATACTTTCTTCTTAAAATTTGGTAAACACACAAGCAGTTTCAAAGTAAAATAATATTTTCACACAGGCAAAAGATACGAAAAACAAGATGGTTGAAATGCACATTCCTCACTGTACATTTATATCTTTAAAAGGTTATTGAAGACCTATAGTTAGCTAATATCTACACAATTTGGTCTCTTGTGGATAGTTGTATCATTGACAATCATACCATGTCTTGTTATGTCAATCATGATGTCCAATTTTCTTGCTTTCCTCTGAATTCACTATTGTGACATCACTAATACAGGTGACTATAATGTTTGATGATGTTACATGGAAAGATAACATCGTTTTGCAGATCATTGAAAAACAAGAATGTGCCCTTTGTACAAGGATGCCCCACTCGCACTATCATTTTCTATGTTCAGTGAAATTGGGATAAAAACTCCAATTTGGCATTAAAATTAGAATGATCATATCATACGGAACATGTGTACTAAGTTTTCAAGTTGATTGGACTTCAACTTCATCAAAAAATAGTTTGACCAAAAACTTTAACCTGAAGCAGGACAGAAGAACGAACGAACAGATGCACAGACCGAAAAAAATAATGCCCCTCTACTATCTAAGGTAGGGCATAAAAAATAAAAATATTTCTATATATTGTCTAAAATACTTAAGAGAAACAGATTCCACAACCAAATATTGTGCAATACGATATATCTCCAATCTCGGCAGTTGAATATAAATATCTAAAATGCTCATTTAGTATTAATGTTTTAAAATTTGAAAAGATTGAAGAATGATCATATCACACTTGATACAGTGATCCGATGGAGTCCTTCTTGAGGGTCAGAATGCGGGTACCTTCATGACACATACCGGTAAAAATTCCTGCCAAATGATGTTAATGGTAATTTTTGATGCATGACGATAAAATGTACACTTTCTTTTAGACGATAAAAAAAATCTACTGATTTTTACGAATCACATTAAATTTTTTTTCAAAAATAACGGTAACGTGAATAATTTTAGATCTCTGACGAATCCCGGTAAAATTTAACCAATTTGAAGCTAAAGGTAGCCGAAAATGACCATATGACGTCTGACGGTAAAGGGAATTCATACCCTCCTACTTGACATATGCCATACCTTGAACAGGAAAATAAATTATCAATGTCTTCCTCCAGTCCAGCATCACCTTTAGCTTTCCACATGGTCCAGACCTTCAGAGCATCCACTTTACGTCCACACTGTATAGATTTGTCTCCCGTGTCATAGGAAACATCATAGAATTTATCTTGTTGAAACAAATACTTCGCCTTAGCTGAGTGGGCATCTAACAGGACTGTCTGGAAGTCAAGATAAAATTTATAAATATTGATTAATACAATTGACTGATTATAGGTGATAATTTGCAAGTTGCAATCCATGCATTTTTATCACATCAGATTTGTTCAATATATAACATTTTTAACCATTTTTTTAAACTAGATAACTTAAGGATAACAGACCATTGTAGTTTCAAATGGGCTCAGTAGTATTAGATTGATTGATTGGTGTTTAACACCACTATCAGCACTATTGTGCAATTTCGTGACGGTCAGTTTTTATTGGTGGAGGGAGACAGAGTGCCTGGAGAGAAAAACAGACCTTCTGTAGAAAAACTGACAATCCTAATCAATTAAGATTGGAGTCTTAAAAACCACATGCGGGATTCAAACTCATAACCTCAGTGTTGATAGGTGAGTGATAAAGTTGTTCGACTACTAAGACCATTTGGCCACTGACGTCCCCAGAGAATTATTTAAAAAATTAAGAAGTTGACAGACAAAGATGGACTCCAAGGACTCCAAGTGATTCCAATATGCCAGTTCTGGGATATGGTATTTAGTTGAATCTGTCATGTGACTTCCATCACCATGTGACCAAAATGTAAAAGCATCATCACTTCCAACACATGTTGAGCGAACGGGTGAAAAAGTTTAATTTTATACTGCACAAAATATTTGGGAAATTAAAATCTAATAAGTTGGTCCCCCTCCCTTCATTAGTACAGGAATTAAGATTAAATACTTACAGAACATAAATTATTTCTATACTACCCTGCAGAATGATGATTCTGAAAGTGCTTGAAACCTTAATATAGCAGGGATACAGGCGCCTTCTATCTGGTAAATGACGTCATAAAGGCGTGCATAATTGACGATCTTTTCTGGTGAAAGACACGACTCCAGAAATAGCCTATAACTCACACTGGCCAATTAGTTAAAAAGATGTTTCAACGAATATCCAATTCTTACCTTATGTTTTGTAAGGAAAACTGAAGCTTGTAAATTTGTTCCCATCAATTTATGGGGATTCCATGTTAAAGAGTCTGCCCTGTAAAATAAACAAACAATGCTTTAATATTTAATGTAATTGTTCATATCACTTTTTTGGTCTTTTGGAAAATGTTGTTTGTTCTGTATTTAGATCCCTCTACCAAGAAATTTGTTTTGCATGCACACGTATAAAAATTGCGGTTTTCATCCAACGCAATCATAGGTTGAACGTTGTTTTCAATTTAGACTTGTTTATAAATATAATCTCTGTTACTACATGTATGTAATTTGTAGTTAATTAAAAATAAAATTCATTCATACTTTGTCAGCAATATAGAGGAATGAAATAGTCTTTAAACAAAATAGTTCAAATATTATTAAGTGATGTAAATAAGAAGATGTGGTATGAGTGCCAATGAGACAACTCTCCATCCACGTCACTATGTATAAAAAGTTAACAATTATAGAACAAAGTACGGCCTTCAACACAGAGCCTTGGCTCACACAGAACAGCAAGCTATAAAGCACACCAAAATGACTAGTGTAAAACAATTCAAACTGGAAAACCAACGGTCTAATCTATATAAAAAACGGAAAAAATGAAAAACACTTATGAACCACACCAACAATCGACAACCACTTGACACCAGGTGCTCCTGACTTAGGACTGGTGCATACAAATACAGCAGGTTTATATATAAAAAATCTTTGGCTAAGTAAACCCCTGATTTCAAAAAGTTTTTTTTTTTCATCTCTTGTCTAGTGTGTTTCTTCTGTAGATATTGGTCTTGACTGTCTCTTCATATTTTACAGTAAACTTTTAATGGGCTTAGAGAATATATATCAAGTGACAAGAAGTGTTTTTTTTTATGATTTAGGCTTCTATTCTATTCAATGAGCTTTACCTATAGGAGTCATACACAGCTTTTTTGGAAGTCACACAAACGGCACATTAAAAATTCTAAAAAAATCCATACCCAATTGTTTTTTTGTTGTTTTTTTTTCAGAGCTAAAACTAGAGGCTCTAAGGAGCCTGTGTCGCTCACCTTTGT
Source organism: Mytilus edulis (assembly GCF_963676685.1). Taxonomy (NCBI): domain Eukaryota; kingdom Metazoa; phylum Mollusca; class Bivalvia; order Mytilida; family Mytilidae; genus Mytilus; species Mytilus edulis. Next base: position 54,410,833 of record NC_092355.1, on the reverse strand, counting down.
CTATGTGCATATTTAACAAAGGACACTCTTCAACATTGTAGACGAGAATAGTATTCATGACAAAAATTTCTGTTATGTTGGTCTTGTATTACTGTTCATTTAGTCTGTTTAGTTTCTCTCTATCTTCTTTAGTTTTCAAGATGATAAATAAATCCTCATTTAAGGGCAATTACTCCTATAAAGAGTGACAGTCTACTAACTATATCGGAAAAAAATTGAGTTGTTAGTAGATCTTGCCTTGCTGATCATTTTTGTGATCTAAAGTGTCTATTTGTCTATTATAATTTTTATCATATAAGCCAAAACACAAAAAAAAAATGGTAAAAATTCTCATTTAAAGGCACTAACTCCAATAAGGAGTCGTCAGACGATTTCTTCCAAATTGTATAAATTATAAATCTTGTCTTGCTGGTCATTTTTGCTCATTTGCGTTTCTATCTATCTATTATAATTTTTTAGATATAAGTTAAAAACACAAACAATTGGTTACCAGATGCTCTGCAGGGCGCAGCTTTATACTACAGCAGAGGTCGAACCCTGAACAGTTGCAGTATAGACTTGCTACATGTCCCTTCCTAATTATGTTTTTTTGTTCTTTTTTTCAATTTTGCCCCTTTAATAATTTTACTGCTATAACTAGGCGATTATAATTATACTGACATCTGCAGGAGGAAGGCCTTTCTCCAAGGGCAATCAGTAGGCTGGCACTTATCAGTAAACATATAAATTAGTAAGAGAGAAATAATAGAAAGGGAATTGTAGCAAGTCTAGGGCAAGTATGGACACAACATTCAAGCTTGATACAGCTCTGAATTTGGATTGTGATTAAATAGTTGACACAACATAGGTTTCTGACACAGAATGAATGTGGTCTAAGAACTTAAACTTAAAAACTTAAAAATTTTAAATTGGACATTTACCTATTATGGTCCAATATCTAAAATCTAAATACATGGTTAGATTCAGCATATCAAAGAACCCCATGAATTCAATTTTTGATGAAATCAAATAAAGTTCAATTTTTGACCCTTTAGACCTCAATGTGGACCAATTTGATAACCTGGCCCAAAAATCTAAATACATTGTTAGATTCAGCATATATCAAAGAACCCCATATATTCAATTTGTGTTGAATTCAAACAAAAGTTTAATTTTGGACCCCGATTTGGACCAACTTGAAAACTGGGCCTATAATCAAAAATCTAAATAGATGTTTAGATTCAGCATATCTAAGAACCACAAGGATTCAATTTTTGTAGAATTCAAACAAAGTTTAATTTTGGACCCCGATTTGGACCAACTTGAAAACTGGGCCTATAATCAAAAATCTTAATACATGTTTAGATTCAGCATATCAAAGAACCCCAAGGATTCAATTTTTGTTATAATCAAACAAAGTTTAATTTTAGACCCCGATTTGGACCAACTTGAAAACTGGGCCCATAATCAAAAATCTAAGTACATGTTTAGATTCACCATATCAAAGAACCCCAAGAATTCAATTTTTGTTAAAATCAAACTAAGTTTAATTTTGGACCCTTTTAGACCTTAATGTAGACCAATTTGAAAACGGGACCAAAATTTAAGAATCTACATACACGGTTAGGTTCGGCATATCAAAGAACCCCAATTATTTGATTTTGATGAAATCAAACAAAGTTTAATTCTGGACCCTTTGTGCCCCTTATTCCTAAACTGTTGGGACCAAAACTCCCAAAATCAATCCCAACCTTCCTTTTATGGTCATAAACCTTGTGTTTAAATTTCATAGATTTCTATTTACTTATACTAGTGTTTAAATTTCATAGATTTCTATTTACTTATACTAAAGTTAAATTTGTGAAAACCAAGAAAAATGCTTATTTGGGCCCTTTTTTGGCCCCTAATTCCTAAACTGTTGGGACCAAAACTCCCAAAATCAATCCCAACCTTCCTTTTGTGGTCATAAACCTTGTGTTTAAATTTCATAGATTTCTATTTACTTAAACTAAAGTTATAGTGCGAAAACCAATGTGTCTTTGGACGACGACGACGCCAACACCATACCAATATACGACCGTAAATTTTTTTTTGCGGTCGTAAAAAAATCGTCAATTAAGGGCAATAACTCTAATAAGGAGTTGACTGACGATTTTGACCATTATTTGTCTTGCTGATCATTCTTGCAATTTAAAGTTTCTCTCTTTCTCTATCATAGTTTTCAAGATGATAGGCAAAAATGAAAACAAATAGTAAAATTTGTCATTTAAGGGCAATAACTCTTTTAGAAGTTGTCTGACAGTTTTGATGAATATGGAAAATAAGTAGAGCTCAACATTCTGAACATTTTTGCCTTGTCTGATTTTCTATATTTATAACAGTTTTCAAAATAATAGACAAAACTTGCATTTTACCATTTTGTTCTATTTTTAGTCATGTCAGCCATTTTAAACTCGATACAAGTTTAGTTAAATTTGTCACAGTAGTTTCAGAGGAGAAGATTTTTGTAAAAGTTAACAACGGCGGACAAGGGACACTAAGTGATGACAAAAGCTCACTAATGGCCCTTTGTGCCAGGTGAGCTAAAAAAAAGTGTTTTAATTTTTTGCTATTTTCTTTCATTTTTTCACGAAAAACAGACACAAAATAATCCTCCCCCCCCCCCAAACCCAGCACCAATTTAAATAAAAATTCAATGAGTGAGAATTTAGGAATTCTTTTATAATGGCCTAAAGCAGTATTTCCATACTTTTTTTGCTAAAGAAAACAACTTTGGTTCCAACAATGCAGAATAATACATCAGTAATTCTCAAAGTAAAAAACTCATCAATTTACTTGTATCAATTCAATAATGTCAAACTCCCATAACTCTTATTAACACAGTATTTACCTTTCAATTCCCTTCATGAACCCCTTATACTTCCGTGACAACAGGCAACCTGCTCCCCATGCTCCATCTACATGCATCCAAATTTTGTATTTCTCACAGATGTCGGCTATAGCTTCCAGGGGGTCATATGCTCCAAGTACAGTAGAACCTGAAGTTGCATTGACAATGTATGGTACAATCCCCTGTAAATCAAATAGGAAAATGATGTTACATTGACCATGTATGGTACAATCCCCTGTAAATCAAATAGGAAAATGATGTTGCATTGACCATGTATGGTACAATCCCCTGTAAATCAAATAGGAAAATGATGTTGAATTGGCCATGTATGGTACTATGCCCTGTAAATCAAATATGAAAATGATGTTGCATTGACCATGTATGGTACAATCCCCTGTAAATCAAATAGGAAAATGATGTTGCATTGACCATGTATGGTACAATCCCCTGTAAATCAAATAGGAAAATGATGTTGCATTGACCATGTATGGTACAATCCCCTGTAAATCAAATAGGAAAATGATGTTTCATTGACCATGTATGGTACAATCCCCTGTAAATCAAATAGGAAAATGATGTTGCATTGACCATGTATGGTACAATCCCCTGTAAATCAAATAGGAAAATGATGTTGCATTGACCATGTATGGTACAATCCCCTGTAAATCAAATAGGAAAATGATGTTGCATTGACCATGTATGGTACAATCCCCTGTAAATCAAATAGGAAAATGATGTTGCATTGACCATGTATGGTACAATCCCCTGTAAATCAAATAGGAAAATGATGTTGCATTGACCATGTATGGTACAATCCACTGTAAATCAAATAGGAAAATGATGTTGCATTGACCATGTATGGTACAATCCCCTGTAAATCAAATAGGAAAATGATATTGCATTGACCATGTATGGTACAATCCCCTGTAAATCAAATAGGAAAATGATGTTGCATTGACCATGTATGGTACAATCCCCTGTAAATCAAATAGGAAAATGATGTTGCATTGACCATGTATGGTACTATACCCTGTAAATCAAATAGGAAAATGATGTTGCATTGACCATGTATGGTACAATCCCCTGTAAATCAAATAGGAAAATGATGTTGCATTGACCATGTATGGTACTATGCCCTGTAAATCAAATAGGAAAATGATGTTGCATTGACCATGTATGGTACAATCCCCTGTAAATCAAATAGGAAAATGATGTTGCATTGACCATGTATGGTACAATCCCCTGTAAATCAAATAGGAAAATGATGTTGCATTGACCATGTATGGTACAATCCCCTGTAAAGCAAACAGGAAAATGATGTTGCATTGACCATGTATGGTACTATGCCCTGTAAATCAAATAGGAAAATGATGTTGCATTGACCATGTATGGTACAATCCCCTGTAAAGCAAACAGAAAAATGATGTTGCATTGACCATGTATGGTACTATGCCCTGTAAATCAAATAGGAAATTGATGTTGCATTGACCATGTATGGTACAATCCCCTGCAAAGCAAACAGGAAAATGATGTTGCATTGACCATGTATGGTACTATGCCCTGTAAATCAAATAGGAAAATGATGTTGCGTTGACCATGTTTGGTACAATCCCCTGTAAATCAAATAGGAAAATGATGTTGCGTTGACCATGTATAGTACAATCCCCTGTAAATCAAATAGGAAAATGATGTTGCGTTGACCATGTATGGTACAATCCCCTGTTAATCAAATAGGAAAATGATGTTGCGTTGACAATGTATGGTACAATCCCCTGTAAATCAAATAGGAAAATGATGTTGCGTTGACAATGTATGGTACAATCCCCTGTAAATCAAATAGGAAAATGATGTTGCATTGACCATGTATGTTACTATACCATGTAAATCAAATAGGAAAATGATGTTGCATTGACCATGTATGGTACAATCCCCTGTAAATCAAATAGGAAAATGATGTTGCATTGACCATGTATGGTACAATCCCCTGTAAATCAAATAGGAAAATGATGTTGCATTGACCATGTATGGTACAATCCCCTGTAAAGCAAACAGGAAAATGATGTTGCATTGACCATGTATGGTACTATGCCCTGTAATTCAAATAGGAAAATGATGTTGCATTGACCATGTATGGTACAATCCCATGTAAAGCAAACAGGCAAATGATGTTGCATTGACCATGTATGGTACTATGCCCTGTAAATCAAATAGGAAAATGATGTTGCATTGACCATGTATGGTACAATCCCCTGTAAATCAAATAGAAAAATGATGTTGCATTGACCATGTATGGTACTATACCCTGTAAATCAAATAGGAAAATGATGTTGCATTGGCCATGTATGGTACAATCCCCTGTAAATCAAATAGGAAAATGATGTTGCATTGACCATGTATGGTACTATGCCCTGTAAATCATATAGGAAAATGATGTTGCATTGACCATGTATGGTACAATCCCCTGTAAATCAAACAGGAAAATGATGTTGCATTGACCATGTATGGTACAATCCCCTGTAAATCAAATAGGAAAATGATGTTGCATTGACCATGTATGGTACAATCCCCTGTAAATCAAATAGGAAAATGATGTTGCATTGACCATGTATGGTACAATCCCCTGTAAATCAAATAGGAAAATGATGTTGCATTGACCATGTATGGTACAATCCCCTGTAAATCAAATAGGAAAATGATGTTGCATTGACCATGTATGGTACTATGCCCTGTAAATCAAATAGATAAATGATGTTGCATTGACCATGTATGGTACTATGCCCTGTAAATCAAATAGGAAAATGATGTTGCATTGACCATGTATGGTACAATCCCCTGTAAATCAAATAGGAAAATGATGTTGCATTGACCATGTATGGTACTATACCCTGTAAATCAAATAGGAAAATGATGTTGCATTGGCCATGTATGGTACAATCCCCTGTAAATCAAATAGGAAAATGATGTTGCATTGACCATGTATGGTACAATCCCCTGTAAAGCAAACAGGAAAATGATGTTGCATTGACAATGTATGGTACAATACCCTGTAAATCAAATAGGAAAATGATGTTGCATTGACCATGTATGATACAATCCCCTGTAAAGCAAACAGGAAAATTATGTTGCATTGACCATGTATGGTACTATGCCCTGTAAATCAAATAGGAAAATGATGTTGCATTGACCATGTATGATACAATCCCCTGTAAAGCAAACAGGAAAATGATGTTGCATTGACCATGTATGGTACAATCTCCTGTAAATCAAATAGGAAAATGATGTTGCATTGACCATGTATGGTACAATCCCCTGTAAAGAAAACAGGAAAATGATGTTGCATTGACCATGTATGGTACTATGCCCTCTAAATCAAATAGGAAAATGATGTTGCATTGACCATGTATGGTACAATCCCCTGTAAAGCAAATAGGAAAATGATGTTGCATTGACCATGTATGGTAACATGCCCTGTAAATCAAATAGGAAAATGATGTTGCGTTGACCATGTATGGTACAATCCCCTGTAAATCAAATAGGAAAATGATGTTGCGTTGACCATGTATAGTACAATCCCCTGTAAATCAAATAGGAAAATGATGTTGCGTTGACCATGTATGGTACAATCCCCTGTAAATCAAATAGGAAAATGATGTTGCGTTGACAATGTATGGTACAATTGCCTGTAAATCAAATAGGAAAATGATGTTGCATTGACCATGTATGGTACAATCCCCTGTAAATCAAATAGGAAAATGATGTTGCATTGACCATGTATGGTACAATCCCCTGTAAATCAAATAGGAAAATGATGTTGCATTGACCATGTATGGTACAATCCCCTGTAAATCAAATAGGAAAATGATGTTGCATTGACCATGTATGGTACAATCCCCTGTAAATCAAATAGGAAAATGATGTTGCATTGACCATGTATGGTACAATCCACTGTAAATCAAATAGGAAAATGATGTTGCATTGACCATGTATGGTACAATCCCCTGTAAATCAAATAGGAAAATGATATTGCATTGACCATGTATGGTACAATCCCCTGTAAATCAAATAGGAAAATGATGTTGCATTGACCATGTATGGTACAATCCCCTGTAAATCAAATAGGAAAATGATGTTGCATTGACCATGTATGGTACTATACCCTGTAAATCAAATAGGAAAATGATGTTGCATTGACCATGTATGGTACAATCCCCTGTAAATCAAATAGGAAAATGATGTTGCATTGACCATGTATGGTACTATGCCCTGTAAATCAAATAGGAAAATGATGTTGCATTGACCATGTATGGTACAATCCCCTGTAAATCAAATAGGAAAATGATGTTGCATTGACCATGTATGGTACAATCCCCTGTAAAGCAAACAGGAAAATGATGTTGCATTGACCATGTATGGTACTATGCCCTGTAAATCAAATAGGAAAATGATGTTGCATTGACCATGTATGGTACAATCCCCTGTAAAGCAAACAGAAAAATGATGTTGCATTGACCATGTATGGTACTATGCCCTGTAAATCAAATAGGAAATTGATGTTGCATTGACCATGTATGGTACAATCCCCTGCAAAGCAAACAGGAAAATGATGTTGCATTGACCATGTATGGTACTATGCCCTGTAAATCAAATAGGAAAATGATGTTGCGTTGACCATGTATGGTACAATCCCCTGTAAATCAAATAGGAAAATGATGTTGCGTTGACCATGTATAGTACAATCCCCTGTAAATCAAATAGGAAAATGATGTTGCGTTGACCATGTATGGTACAATCCCCTGTTAATCAAATAGGAAAATGATGTTGCGTTGACAATGTATGGTACAATCCCCTGTAAATCAAATAGGAAAATGATGTTGCGTTGACAATGTATGGTACAATCCCCTGTAAATCAAATAGGAAAATGATGTTGCATTGACCATGTATGTTACTATACCATGTAAATCAAATAGGAAAATGATGTTGCATTGACCATGTATGGTACAATCCCCTGTAAATCAAATAGGAAAATGATGTTGCATTGACCATGTATGGTACAATCCCCTGTAAATCAAATAGGAAAATGATGTTGCATTGACCATGTATGGTACAATCCCCTGTAAAGCAAACAGGAAAATGATGTTGCATTGACCATGTATGGTACTATGCCCTGTAATTCAAATAGGAAAATGATGTTGCATTGACCATGTATGGTACAATCCCATGTAAAGCAAACAGGCAAATGATGTTGCATTGACCATGTATGGTACTATGCCCTGTAAATCAAATAGGAAAATGATGTTGCATTGACCATGTATGGTACAATCCCCTGTAAATCAAATAGAAAAATGATGTTGCATTGACCATGTATGGTACTATACCCTGTAAATCAAATAGGAAAATGATGTTGCATTGGCCATGTATGGTACAATCCCCTGTAAATCAAATAGGAAAATGATGTTGCATTGACCATGTATGGTACTATGCCCTGTAAATCATATAGGAAAATGATGTTGCATTGACCATGTATGGTACAATCCCCTGTAAATCAAACAGGAAAATGATGTTGCATTGACCATGTATGGTACAATCCCCTGTAAATCAAATAGGAAAATGATGTTGCATTGACCATGTATGGTACAATCCCCTGTAAATCAAATAGGAAAATGATGTTGCATTGACCATGTATGGTACAATCCCCTGTAAATCAAATAGGAAAATGATGTTGCATTGACCATGTATGGTACAATCCCCTGTAAATCAAATAGGAAAATGATGTTGCATTGACCATGTATGGTACTATGCCCTGTAAATCAAATAGATAAATGATGTTGCATTGACCATGTATGGTACTATGCCCTGTAAATCAAATAGGAAAATGATGTTGCATTGACCATGTATGGTACAATCCCCTGTAAATCAAATAGGAAAATGATGTTGCATTGACCATGTATGGTACTATACCCTGTAAATCAAATAGGAAAATGATGTTGCATTGGCCATGTATGGTACAATCCCCTGTAAATCAAATAGGAAAATGATGTTGCATTGACCATGTATGGTACAATCCCCTGTAAAGCAAACAGGAAAATGATGTTGCATTGACAATGTATGGTACAATACCCTGTAAATCAAATAGGAAAATGATGTTGCATTGACCATGTATGATACAATCCCCTGTAAAGCAAACAGGAAAATTATGTTGCATTGACCATGTATGGTACTATGCCCTGTAAATCAAATAGGAAAATGATGTTGCATTGACCATGTATGATACAATCCCCTGTAAAGCAAACAGGAAAATGATGTTGCATTGACCATGTATGGTACAATCTCCTGTAAATCAAATAGGAAAATGATGTTGCATTGACCATGTATGGTACAATCCCCTGTAAAGAAAACAGGAAAATGATGTTGCATTGACCATGTATGGTACTATGCCCTCTAAATCAAATAGGAAAATGATGTTGCATTGACCATGTATGGTACAATCCCCTGTAAAGCAAATAGGAAAATGATGTTGCATTGACCATGTATGGTACCATGCCCTGTAAATCAAATAGGAAAATGATGTTGCGTTGACCATGTATGGTACAATCCCCTGTAAATCAAATAGGAAAATGATGTTGCGTTGACCATGTATAGTACAATCCCCTGTAAATCAAATAGGAAAATGATGTTGCGTTGACCATGTATGGTACAATCCCCTGTAAATCAAATAGGAAAATGATGTTGCGTTGACAATGTATGGTACAATTGCCTGTAAATCAAATAGGAAAATGATGTTGCATTGACAATGTATGGTACAATCCCCTGTAAATCAAATAGGAAAATGATGTTGCATTGCCCATGTATGGTACTATACCCTGTAAATCAAATAGGAAAATGATGTTGCATTGACCATGTATGGTACAATCCCCAGCTGTAAATCAAATAGGAAAATGATGTTGCATTGACCATGTATGGTACAATACCCTGTAAATCAAATAGGAAAATGATGTTGCATTGACCATGTATGGTACAATCCCCTGTAAATCAAATAGAAAAATGATGTTGCATTGACCATGTATGGTACAATCCCCTGTAAAGAAAACAGGAAAATGATGTTGCATTGACCATGTATGGTACTATGCCCTGTAAATCAAATAGGAAAATGATGTTGCATTGACCATGTATGGTACAATCCCCTGTAAAGCAAACAGGAAAATGATGTTGCATTGACCATGTATGGTACTATGCCCTGTAAATCAAATAGGAAAATGATGTTGCATTGACCATGTATGGTACAATCCCCTGTAAAGCAAACAGGAAAATGATGTTGCATTGACCATGTATGGTACTATGCCCTGTAAATCAAATCAGAAAATGATGTTGCGTTGACCATGTATGGTACAATCCCCTGTAAATCAAATAGGAAAATGATGTTGCGTTGACCATGTATAGTACAATCCCCTGTAAATCAAATAGGAAAATGATGTTGCATTGACCATGTATGGTACAATCCCCTGTAAAGCAAACAGGAAAATGATGTTGCATTGACCATGTATGGTACTATGCCCTGTAAATCAAATAGGAAAATGATGTTGCATTGACCATGTATGATACAATCCCCTGTAAAGCAAACAGAAAAATGATGTTGCATTGACCATGTATGGTACTATGCCCTGTAAATCAAATAGGAAAATGATGTTGCATTGATCATGTATGGTTCTATGCCCTGTAAATCAAATAGGAAAATGATGTTGCGTTGACCATGTATGGTACAATCCCCTGTAAATCAAATAGGAAAATGATGTTGCGTTGACCATGTATAGTACAATCCCCTGTAAATCAAATAGGAAAATGATGTTGCGTTGACCATGTATGGTACAATCCCCTGTAAATCAAAAGGAAAATGATGTTGCGTTGACAATGTATGGTACAATCCGCTGTAAATCAAATAGGAAAATGATGTTGCATTGACAATGTATGGTACAATCCCCTGTAAATCAAATAGGAAAATGATGTTGCATTGACCATGTATGGTACAATCCCCTGTAAAGCAAACAGGAAAATGATGTTGCATTGACCATGTATGGTACTATGCCCTGTAAATCAAATAGGAAAATGATGTTGCATTGACCATGTATGATACAATCCCCTGAAAAGCAAACAGGAAAATGATGTTGCATTGACCATGTATGGTACCATGCCCTGTAAATCAAATAGGAAAATGATGTTGCATTGACCATGTATGGTACTATGCCCTGTAAATCAAATAGGAAAATGATGTTGCATTGACCATGTATGGTACTATGCCCTGTAAATAAAATAGGAAAATGATGTTGCGTTGACCATGTATGGTACAATCCCCTGTAAATCAAATAGGAAAATGATGTTGCGTTGACCATGTATAGTACAATCCCCTGTAAATCAAATAGGAAAATGATGTTGCGTTGACCATGTATGGTACAATCACCTGTAAATCAAATAGGAAAATGATGTTGCGTTGACAATGTATGGTACAATCCCCTGTAAATCAAATAGGAAAATGATGTTGCATTGACAATGTATGGTACAATCCCCTGTAAATCAAACAGGAAAATGATGTTGCGTTGACAATGTATGGTACAATCCCCTGTAAATCAAAAAGGAAAATGATGTTGCATTGACCATGTATGGTACAATCCCCTGTAAATCAAATAGGAAAATGATGTTGCATTGACCATGTATGGTACTATGCCCTGTAAATCAAAAAGGAAAATGATGTTGCGTTGACAATGTATGGTACAATCCCCTGTAAATCAAATAGGAAAATGATGTTGCATTGACCATGTATGGTACAATACCCTGTAAAACAAATAGGAAAATGATGTTGCATTGACCATGTATGGTACAATCCCCTGTAAATCAAATAGGAAAATGATGTTGCATTGACCATGTATGGTACAATCCCCTGTAAAGAAAACAGGAAAATGATGTTGCATTGACCATGTATGGTACTATGCCCTGTAAATCAAATAGGAAAATGATGTTGCATTGACCATGTATGGTACAATCCCCTGTAAAGCAAACAGGAAAATGATGTTGCATTGACCATGTATGGTACTATGCCCTGTAAATCAAATAGGAAAATGATGTTGCATTGACCATGTATGGTACAATCCCCTGTAAAGCAAACAGGAAAATGATGTTGCATTGACCATGTATGGTACTATGCCCTGTAAATCAAATAGGAAAATGATGGTGCGTTGACCATGTATGGTACAATCCCCTGTAAATCAAATAGGAAAATGATGTTGCGTTGACCATGTATAGTACAATCCCCTGTAAATCAAATAGGAAAATGATGTTGCGTTGACCATGTATGGTACAATCCCCTGTAAATCAAATAGGAAAATGATGTTGCGTTGACAATGTATGGTACAATCCCCTGTCAATCAAATATGAAAATGATGTTGCGTTGACAATGTATGGTACAATCCCCTGTAAATCAAATAGGAAAATGATGTTGCATTGACCATGTATGGTACTATACCCTGTAAATCAAATAGGAAAATGATGTTGCGTTGACAATGTATGGTACAATCCCCTGTAAAGCAAACAGGAAAATGATGTTGCGTTGACAATGTATGGTACAATCCCCTGTAAATCAAAAAGGAAAATGATGTTGCATTGACCATGTATGGTACAATCCCCTGTAAATCAAATAGGAAAATGATGTTGCGTTGACCATGTATGGTACAATCCCCTGTAAAGCAAACAGGAAAATGATGTTGCGTTGACAATGTATGGTACAATCCCCTGTAAATCAAAAAGAAAAATGATGTTGCATTGACCATGTAATCCCCTGTAAATCAAATAGGAAAATGATGTTGCGTTGACCATGTATGGTACTATACCCTGTAAAGCAAACAGGAAAATGATGAAAGAGTAGAGAATAAGAAAAGTCTACAAATGCCAATCCTAAGATGTAAAACCATACTTTTTTCCATTTTAAATTGACTTTTCTAATATGGCTTCCATATTTATATTTGTTCAATAATATTAACTTACTAATTTTAATCCACCAGACGGGCATTTCTAAAATGAATGTCTTTTCATTGATGCTCGAGGCCAAATTATTTGAAAATTTAAAACTAATTAAAAAAATTAAGAGCTTATATTAATCAAACAGTACAAAAAGTATAGCCAAAGTCAGACAAGGAGTTAGAGCTATGCATGATGGAGATAAAAATTAACAGCAAACTTTTATAACACAATATCTATATTTTCATTTTGGTACTGGCTTATATGCTGGTGAAACCCTCGGGAAGTAAAATGTATACTCAATCATGTTTAAAAGCCATTTTCTATTTTTTTTTTTTTTGTAATATGTCTTACAAAGATTATATCTTTAATGATGTTTCATATTATCTTATATATTTTTATAAGATATCATATAAAAATATAAGATTTCATATATACATAGATTCTACCACTGCATCGAGTGTGATGCAATATTTATCAACTCGAGACAGTTAAATTTTCAAATTCAAAACGCGAGGCTTGCCAAGCGTTTTAAATATTTAAAATTTAACTGTCGAGATTTGATAAATATCCTATTGCACGAGATTTGGTGGTAGAATCTGTTTCTCTAATGATTTTTATACCATATGCAGACAATTTTAATCCTTAGTTTTGAACAACCTATAAAAAAGATGTGTTCTTTCTACGTGACAACATTAGGCATGGTCGCATTTTTTCATGACGACACAATAGGAATTTCAGAGGAAAGCAAGAAAATTTGACGTCATAATCGAAATTTATGTAATATCTTACATACTTTATGAAATATCTTACATACTTTATGAAATATCTTGCATATTTAGAACACATCTTATATCATATGTCTATAGGGACAAATACCTTGGATATACAGTCTTGTATAGTTTCTTCCAGTGCTTTAGGACACATCCTACCCTGATCATCTGTTTGAATAGGTAGAACATTGTCCATACCAATACCTAGAAATCCTGCCCCTTTCTTGACTGAATAATGTGCCTGTAAAAGAAATAAAATATCTTCAGTAATACAAATCTGATGTTTAATGTGTTACTTATATAAAAATATGGGTGCCATATGTGGAGCAGGATCTGCTACCCTTCCTAAGCACCTGAGATCATACTTGGTTTTTAGTGGTGTTCGTGTTGTTCAGTCTTGTTTCCAATTTGAGTTTTGTATACTGTTGCTTTTCTTTTGATTGTTTTTCGATTTTTACCGTGGCATTGTCAGTTTTTTTCCCGACTAATGAGTTTGTCTTTTTGGTATCTTTTGCTTCTCTTTTATACTATTTGTGTTCATTTGGTTTTAGATTTCAATGTTGTGAGAATAAAACTCTGTATAATTAAATGAGATTGATATTAAATTTAAACGCACATCTAGTAAAATGGCCAAATTTTGTCTGACAAACATATCAAATACAAATTTTATATGTTTTACACACAGATGTCTAACTTTTGAAATATATATTTCTTTTTCTTTATATATACTTAAAATAGGTTTATTTAACAAGTTTTAATAACTTTTCATTTATTCTAGATTCGTTTGTTTCATGTTGGTACCAATTTTCCTGGATTAAAAAATTGAAGAAAAACTTTATTTATGTTTTTTTTAAATTCTGCTCAAAAACCTATCAGAAATGTGAAAATTGCTGAATTGAAACATATTCCTTCAAAATTCATGAAAGTAAATACCCAATAAAATATAATGAAAACACAATTAACAACTTTGAATATGTTTGTTTTTATATAAAATTGAAGAACCTTAGTGAGTGCGCTCACATACCCCACGTCCCCACATTGTCATTGGAGAAATAAAATATGTGTAAGAAAAAATAATTGAATCATAATTTCCTGTCAATATGCACATCTTCATAGTATGTCCCTATTATCTGAAAAAGTTTCATGAAATTCTGTTGTGTTGTTTGAAAGGAGTTGCGATGACAAAAGGTTGCAGAAGTACATTGAAGCAAATAAATTCAAAGGGGCGTAATTACTGGAAAAAAAAGAATCGTAATTTCCTGTTGATATGCACATCTACGTAGTATGTCCTTATTATCCATAAAGTTTCATGAAATTCTGTTGTGTGGTTTCAGAGGAGTTGAGATGACAAACTGTTGCAGTAGTACATAAAGGTAAATAAGTTTAAAGGGGCGTAACACCTAGAAAAAAATTGAATCGTAATTTCCTGTCGATATGCACAACTACATAGTATGTCCTTATTATCTAAAAAGGTTTCGTGAAATTCTGTTGTGTGGTTTGAGAGGAGTTGCGATGACAAGAAACAGGACTGACCGACTGACGGACTGACGGATGGACGGACGGACGGACAGACAGACGGACAGACGGGTCAAAAACATTATACCCTCCGCAACTCGTTGTGTGGGGGTATAAGTAAAGCAATAGAGCATAATTGCATATGATTTTGGTATCTTAGCACATGTTATCTAAAAATTAATTGAGGAACAATTGTTATTAGGGGGAAATTCATGAAATTTGTATTTGAAGTTCAAATGAAACGTCAAAATCACTTTAATAAGTTACCGAGATTCAAATTAATAAAAGAAGTGATCCTGAAATCAATTGTTTAATTAGTATTTCTGACTGTTTACATAGAACATATCAAAGACAAATCTAGGATTTTTAAAATGGGGCGTATTTTCCTAAAAGAAAGTAATAGATTCTTGCGAGCAGAGCAAGGCAAACAAATTTTTAAGCCATTTAATGCTAAGAAATTCATATAAATTGTAAGAAACATGTGATTTATCTCTTTTGCAAGATCAAAAGATGCATCATGGGAGTGCACCCACTACGCCCTATCCTGGAAAAGCCATTGTATATTGTCTAAATATCTGCAGGTTTCGATAAAAATATCTTGTACATTGTTTTCTTTCAGTCTTCTTAAAGTTTAGTCATAAACTATTATTTCTAACAGTAAAGGAATGAATCTGCAAATTGTTACCCTGAGAAAACTTTTTCAACCAAAGCGAAGCCCAGTGAGTTGACCATGTTTTTTCAAAGGGTAACAATCTGCTCTATCATCTCTCAGCCATGAGTTATTTAATTCATTATAATGAAATTTGTGTTACCATTGTCTCTTAAATTTCAAATTCAAAGTCATAAACGATGACATCATGTAAATAACAACCATCCATATTCAATTAAGTGCACAAATGATCAAGCGTCTCAGTGAATGATTATAGTGTATATAATATCTCCCTCTTATCAACCAATTAAAAATTTGTATTTCAATGTGAAGTTTTATAATATTCAATAATAAATTGCTTTGCTGAGCGCAGCTGGATACGACCGCAGATATCGAACCCTGAAAAGTTAGGGCAAAAATGGACACAATATTCACGTTTGATACAGGTTTGAATTTGGATTGTAATTAACATTTGACACATAATAGGTTTCTGCCACAGAATAACTGTAGTCAAAGAACTTAAAAATTGGTTATATGATTTGAATTTATATTAATTTTTTTGCTTTTGTGCAATACACTATCCTGTTGAATATTAACCCCCCAAAAAAAATATTTGAAGAAATCTTCTTTTTAATTTCTGAAATCTGAAATGAGAACAAATAGTCCCCCACCCCCCCACAAATTTGTATTCCCCCCTCCACAATTTTTTTTCACCTACCCCTGTCCCTTATTCCAAAAAAAATTCATTCCCTCAAGATATAGTCAAAATCTGAATTCAAATTTCTAATAAAGTTAGCAACCATAATTACCCTTTTAAATACAGTCTTAAAATATAAAATGACATACATAGTCATTAATTAATAGTAACTTTTAAAAATAAATTGACAGCTAATCACCTCAAGACAATCATCATTTCTTAATACATAATTTACAAGCAGTGTAAGGGAGGTAATCAAACATTGTTGTTTTAAATTGGAATTGAATAACCTCCCTTAGACTGCTTTTAAATTGTCTTAATTGTCCTTTAACCAGAAAAAAAAACTTGTTTTCCCCCTTTTTTCCCTCTAATTCCTAACTGGTTTGAGCCATAACCCCCATAGTCAATCATAAACATCCCTTTGTTGTATGGAAACTTGTGGTATAATTTCAGAGAGATTCATACACTTTAACACAAGTTATTGTCTGGAAACTACAAAAATGCTTATTTGGGCCCCTTTTTTGGTCCCTAATTCCTAAACAGTTGGGACAATAACCCCCAAAATCAATCCCAATCTTCCTTTAGTGGTTATAAACCTTGTGTTGAATTTTATTGATTTCTATTTACTTATACTAAAGTTATTATCCGGAAACCATCTGTCATGGACGACGCTGACGACAACGTGATACCAATATACAACCAACAATTTTTTTAATTTTTGCGGTCGTATAAAAAGTTTCAAACTCTTTTAATTCTCTTGAATTTAGAATAATCATCCATAATTTTGGCACTATCTGTCCAAAAACATTTATAATAAAGCTTCTGGTTTGTTGTAAAGATGACATCAATAGGACGAGGGTTAAAACACCTGCAGTTTGTCAGACTACTGAATTCCATGGTACAAAAATATACTAGTAGGACCACTTAGTTATTATCAAAACCATATACACACATGTAAATTTCTAATATCAGCATATAATTTAAATGCAAGCAGAACATACATGTTTGCCCTTTGTGCCATAAGGCATAGCAAGGACTAAGTAAGTAAGTAAGTAAGTAGGTAAGTAATAACATGCATCATCTTCGCTAGCCAAGGGTTACGATCCACTCCCGTTCTCTTCACCCTTGGCAGATTGAGCTAACATTTGTGATATCAATGTTGCGCCATCTATCGGAAGATTAAAGTCAAGCCCATTCCGAATACATTATTCTTGACCAATGGTAGCACTTGAACTCTTCAATTTGAAGATATAAACACGGTAGCGTCTAGATTCTACACACTTGGTAAAGCCGGAAACGAAAATATACGTCAACATTCATGCATTTGTGCATGAAACATACACAGGAACTTCTATTAGTTG
Source organism: Mytilus edulis (assembly GCF_963676685.1). Lineage (NCBI taxonomy): Eukaryota > Metazoa > Mollusca > Bivalvia > Mytilida > Mytilidae > Mytilus > Mytilus edulis. The sequence goes on along the minus strand of NC_092355.1, from coordinate 54,392,967 downwards.
ATTAAAAACATTCAAGTTGTCACTAAATATAGTCGTATGTTTAGTAATGTAAAGACATGTTGCACAATAAACACGTGGCAATTGTTTACAAACACTTTCTACATTTACACGTGATCATGTTATAGACGCTTTTTGATTGGATACAGTGAGTTTCTACTGCAACCAATTAAAATCCTTTCCTTGTGTCTCTGAAATTTTATCTCAATCCGCCAAGGGTGAAGAGAACGGGAGTGGATCGTAACCCTTGGCTAGCGAAGATGAACATGCATTAGCAAAAATTGTTTCATATGAATTTTTTTGTATTATGAGGGTTTGGATGGGGTTAACAGAATATAGAATAATAGGTACAAAAATACAGAACAGAGAAAAACGGGTCCGTAAAAAAAGAATAGAAAATCAAGGGGTGCTTAAATATAAACACTAGTGAAAAATGGGCAAAAATATATAGAATACAGAAAAATGGTAACTGTTGCTATGGACTACCTTCTCTGAGGCCAATACACAAATTTTAGGTAGGGCTTGCATCCCCTTCGTTTTGCAATCCGGAAATCGTTGATACCGAGCTACGTTAAGTGCATACATGTTGGAAATGGAACCACCTGGAATAAATCGTATTTGTACAGAAAAACAACAAGTCAAAGTTCAAACATACTGATTGGAACATAATATGAAATTTTGAAATAACATACTACTGTGGATTCATTTATTTCCGTGGATATTTGATTTCGTGGATTTGCCAGAATCTATACAGAATCCCTTAGGAAATGTATACTTTGTTGAAAATTATCCCACAAATAACTAGAGGTTCTCAAGAGCCTGTGTCGCTCACCTTGGTCTATGTGCATATTAAACACTGGACACAGATAAACTCATGACAAAATTGTGTTTTGGTGATCATGATGTGTTTGTAGATCTTACTTTACTGAACATTCTTGTTGCTACAATTATCTCTATCTATATTGAACTTGACCCAGTAATTACAGTGGAAAATATTTTCTGAAACTTTTAAAAAAGTTATGAAAATTGTAAAGAAATGACTTTAAAGGGCAATACCTCCTTAAGGGGTCAATTGACAATTTTGGTCATGTTTGACTTATTTGTAGATCTTATTTTGCTGAACATTATTGCTGTTTACAGTTTAACTCTATCTATAATAATATTCAAGATAATAATCAAAATCTCCAAAATTTCCTTAAAATTACTTATTCGGGGGCAGCAACCCAACAACAAGTTGTCCGATTTGTCTGAAAATTTCAGGGCAGATAGATCTTGACCGGATAAACAATTTTACCCAAGTCAGATTTGCTCTAAATTCTTTAGTTTCAGAGATATAAGCCAAAATCTACATTTTACCCTATGTACTATTTTTAGCCATGGCGACCATCTTGGTTGGTTGGCCATGTCATCGGACACATTTTTAAAACTAGATACCCCAATGATGATTGTGGCCAAGTTTGGTTAAATTTGGCCCAGTAGTTTCAGAGGAGAAGATTTTTTAAAAGAATATTAAAATTTTAGAAAAATGGTTAAAAATTGACTATAAAGGGCAATAACTCCTTAAGGGGTCAACTAACAATTTTGGTCACATTGACTTATTTGTAGATCTTACTTTGCTGATCATTATTGCTGTTTACAGTTTATCTCTATCTATAATAATATTCAAGATAATAACCAAAAACTGCAAAATTTCCTTAAAATTACTAATTTTGGGGCAGCAACCCAACAACGGATTGCCCGATTTGTCTGAAAATTTCAAGGCAGATAGATCTTGACCTAATAGACAATTTTAACCCCATGTCAGATTTGCTCTAAATGCTTTGGTTTCAGAGTAATAAGCCAAAATCTACATTTTACCCCTATGTTCTATTTTTAGCCATGGCGGCCATCTTGGTTGGTTGGTAGGGTCACGCTACACATTTTTTAAACTAGATACCCCAATGATGATTGTGGCCAAGTTTGGTTAAATTTGGCCAAGTAGTTTCAGAGGAGAAGATTTTTGTAAAAGTTTACAGACGACGGACGACTGACGCCAAGTGATGAGAAAAGCTCACTTGACCTTTCAGGTCAGGTGAGCTAAAAATTAATCCACAGTATTAAAATATGCAGAAAAATGACAAAATAAAATTTATTATTTTGTCCTGAAAAATTAATAAAATGCATTAAATTATGCAAGGACTAATAGTTACTGAATCCACACACTGAAAAGGCAAAATTTCCATCAGATAGTAATTTAATATAGTATCTTATATATCAAAAAGATTTTTATAAATAAATGAAAATATGCAACCTTTTTGAAATAGTTACATTATACAGAAATTTCCTTTTTTTTTTAAACTATGAATTTAAGCCTACATGTATTAAAGCCAAAAATTGTCATTTGTCAAGTTATTTATGAATTTTTGTGCTCTTTTCAAGATGTGTGGCAGAAAAAAAGATTACATGTACTTGTCACTAAATTTTTTCTCTCTATAACTTTATATAACAGTATAGAGGTGAAAATCAAGTGATTGCCTATTAGTCATGAAACTTATGATTTTGTCATATTTTCATGAAGTGCTGTATGAATTTTTATATAAAGTGGTTTGTCACGTAATTCATGAACTTGTGTTTTAATAACTCTCATGATGTGATGTAAGAATCCTTTACCTAGTTGTCACGTAATTCATGAATGAGGGTCCGCTATTCATTATCATGATTATGTGCTATATTTAAATTGGTTTCGGCTATTCATGGTGTGTAATATGAATTAGTATCAGTTATTGGTTGTGCCTTATGAATTTTTCTCGGCTTTTTGTCCTATGCTTTATGAATTTGTCTTGACTATTTGTCATGTGATTATAATGATTCCTTTCGTGATGTGCTGTATGAATTCATTTCTGCTTATAGACAACTTTCGAGTACAATGAATTTCCGTCAAAAACTTTGATGAAAGTGAACATCATTTGTGCCTTTAGGGGAATCGTCACTTCCACTCCTATGTTGAGCAAGTGGTTAGAAAATGTGATGCAATATTGCACGAATCATTCGGCAAATTAGTTTCTGATAATTGACGATTTTTTTTCCGGTGAAGGACATAACTGGAAAGTGGTCTATTGTCAAGTAATTCATTGATTCCTATTGACTGTTCCTGTTTTACTGTATGAATTTGTTTAAGCTATTCCCGATGTGCCGTAGGAACTATTATGTTTTTCCTATTGTGATTTAGAAAAAAATTCCAGTTTATTTCTGGTGTGATTCTTAAACTTGGATTTATAGTGGCTGCTTGTGCTAAATGATCTTGAACTAATCAGATTTTGATGATGTTGATCATAATGTTCTATCTTATAGATATTATTTAGTATGATTTTAATGTTTTACCGGTAAATGATTAGCTTTTGAACTAAGAACCGCAACAGGCAACCAATGCATGTATTAGAGTCCTCATAAAACTTTGAAGTTTTCGTAGATTGACCTTGTCAGAATTTTTCAAACTGAACTTCAAATGCATAAATAAATATGATGCAAATTTGTCAATTTTACAAATCAATTTAAAAAAAAATTAAGTAAACTAAATGAAGCATAAAAATTTACCTGGACAAAATATTCCATCGCCATTTTCAATTCCTGCTAATCTTAGCATTTTCCTAATGACACATTGCTCCATCAAGGTAAACACTGGGCTAACTTCATATGTGTACCTGGTTATAAAGAGTAAAGCAATTTCAGTAAGTCATATCAGATCATTATTACACCATCAAAGACATGGATCCTGGATTTGGGGATGCGTCCTTAAGAACTAGGAAACCTTTTTTGAACACAAAATTGGCTGTAATTATACCATTGTAACAGCTTTTCTTTATTCTAGAGGGGGAAGTGTGCAAGTGTGCCCCCGTCAGAATCCTCAGCTGCATCACAAATACAAATCATAAGTTCTTCCAAATATTAACAAACATGAAAAGCTACACATAACCGAGGGGGGGGCAATAGGGGGTCCGTTAACATGTTAACAACACCTCGATTTTGGCAAAAACAGTTAACAACAAATGCAAAAATGCTGATAACAGTTAACACAGTGGGTTGAAAACAGTTAACAGTTTAAATGTATCTCAGATAACAGTTAACAACACCTTGAAAAAGGCCAAAACACTGGTTAACACAAAAAGGTACACAAGGTACCCTACACATTAGCATATATGATCACATGTGAGAAAATATTATTTCCATTACTGTCTCCTTATATAGATCTGACAAACCTTTCAAAGATGGAATAACAACTTACTGGCTAGCATTTAGTGTTTCTGTAAGCCATGCACCACCAAGCGTATACTCATCCAGACCACCAAACAACTGATTGAAAAACCTAGGATGACCTACAACAAATACAAAATTATACTTTTACTTTAGTAGCAAAATAAAACAATGGTAACTACACACAGTTGTTATCTAGTGAAAATATGTTAGTTAGTAATGCAGTTAGTAAGTAAATAAGTGTCCAATATATTTAGGTTGCCGTCTAAATGATGTATACCCCACATCTCCTTTTATTCATAAATAAGTGAGTAAAGTTATTGAAATTAGAGTCCAAACATTAGACTTCAGGTATTATTGAATAAGAGGACAACTACAGAAACAGTCCGTGAAAATTATGATACCCTGGCTGAGGATTATAGTGTATAAATCCTGGTTAAAGGAAAAAAGTTATCTCCCTTATTTATGTTCAGTCTTATTGAGATTCAAACTGTTAAAAGTAAACAATTCATTTTATATGTTCTTAAACTGTTTGATTTTAATTAAACTTCTTAGTTGATTTTTATTTATTTTTATTATTTTTGGAGAGGAAAATTGCAGGAACTTGTACAAAAATAGCAACAAATAGAAAAAATATGTTGGGACTGAAAAATCATGGAGGGGATAAAAATATAGGATTTATTTTATTATGATCCTCTTTTCAAGGAATGCAAATAGTCCTCTGAAGCACCTAAGTTCACACCCTGTTTTTCATTTTAGGGTTTATGCTTCTCAATCATAAGTTATCTATGTAGTATTTTTAGGATTTGTTATTTCTTTTAGTTTTGTTTTTTTTTCATTTTTTGACATAAAGTTTTCAGATTTTCTTCAACATGAGATAATGTTTGAAAATACTCTTGGCATCTTTGCTTTTTTTTCCATCACAATAATCAAGTCACTAAAATAAAACACGATTTTTGTAGCACTTTTAAAATTGGAATTTTTAACTTATATTGCAATTACATCCCTCTATTCTAGCAAAACAATTGGTCAAAGTAATCTAACCTGTTTTAACACTGTATTTTATCACATCATTACATATATCCAGCAGACGATCGTCATTTGTTGGGTCCTTCAATTTCAGATCAAGTATTTTCTCTAGTTCTTTGGGGTGTTTAAATTCCACAAGTTTATTTTTCCTGTCATTGGCTTTGTCAATACCCTCTGTGATCATCATATCCATTAGCTTTGTCAGGAAATGGTGCTGATCTTCTGCTGGGGCACCATTTGCCCCATTGGTAGCTCCGTTCATTGTATTACGTTCCATTTTTAACTTTTTGACATCACCGACACCATTTCTGGTTGAAGTAGTTTGGCCGTTTTCCATTTTAACTTTCTACCTGTGAAATAAACGGAGTATTATTATATTTATTTAAATAAGCTTTGCTGTGTTTGAGTATCTTTGAGGGTGATATTTCACAAAAATTGGTCTTGAAACAAATTTGTTCCTGTTTTTCTTATACAATAGAATTAGCATCTCCTCGAGGATTGACCATGAATAGATCCAAAGGGGTTGGGGGGGGGGGGGGGGGGGGGGGTTGGATGCAAAGGGCAAAAAAAAGGGGGCCAAAAAGAAGTGTGTTCAAGTATTTGTTTTATTTGCCATTTTTAACTTTTTATTTGAGTGTCACTGATGAGTCTCTCATATATGAAATACATGTCTGGCGGAAAAAATTATAAGCCTGGTATCTATCAAGTGTTTATATCTGACTTATGACTGCACCCCCTCCCCCCCCCCCCCCCTTTTCCAATTATTTTTGACAGGGCATCCCTTTTTCTGGACGTCTGGGATCTACAGCTGCATCCTCTAGTTTTCAATAATTCACCTCTATCTTGCCATTTTGATATTTATTTCCACATCTTTGCTATCCATACTTTTTAGATCTTTCTAACAGAAATAAGTTCATCTATTTTCAAAAAACTAACTTAAAGCACCATGGGAATTTGTTCAAACAGAAAAAAAAGACAAATATTGGTTTCCTTTTCAACATTGACAATGGCAGATTGATAGGATCACATTATTTAATTCATGCAAATATTGAGAAAAAAAGTCTCATTTTCTTGATGGCAATAAAATAATCAACTGATTTTGACAAATCATGTTTGACGAATCATGTTAAATTCTTTCAAAAAATAATGGAAACGGATAATTTTTAGAAACCTCTGACAAATCACAATAAGAATATTTTGATGAATCACGATAAAACTTTAACCAATTTGACCTTAAAATAGCAAAAAGCGATCAACAATACAAGATGGTAGGAATACTCTTTACTGTCAGCGTCAAACGGCCATTTTTGCCGCCTGACCATCAAGGGCATTCCTAACCTCTTGTATTGTTGATCGCTTTTTACTGTTTACAGTTTGCCTATTAATTACATTTTTCAAGAAACCCGTCAAAAAGGTAGTATTATATAGAACATATATGTCATTTTAGATGTCCGATCCTGGAAATTTTTCATTCAATAAAAAGTCAGTACATCTTTACATCCTGAACATTATTGTCCCTGTCTTTATCTATTCTGATTTTCAATATATTGACTGTTATTTTTTTACATGGGAGGACCTCCCCCCCCCCTCTTTTTCCCCATGGTAGCCATATTGGTTAGCTGCCTTAGTTGTTTGCTTAATGTCCAGTGACAAATATTTCATGCATGTTCAAAGTTATAATGAATACAATAGGTAGGTCCTGTAATAGGGGTCGACTAGGCTGTAGGGCAGGAAATTTTGAATGTCACTGGAAAATGAGGGTACATTTGATTAAAAAAAACACAAAAAGTTTTTCATTTATACTACATACCTATAGGATCATATAGACCTAGTATTTGTTGAAATAAGTCAAGTAGTTTCAGAGAAGTTGTTCTTTTTTAAAAGTTTAAGAAATCAACAAGGTGAGCTAAAGAGGGAATAATTCGCTCTTGATCTAGTCTGTAACGATTCCAGTAATGTAAAGTTATCTTGTAACTATTAAATTTATATATAAAGTTAAATTGTAACTATTGAATTTATTTATAAAGTTAAATTGTAACTATTAAATTTTTTTATAAAGTTAAATTGTAACTAATAAATTAATTTATAAAAACATAAAAGGGATATATATAATTATATAGTATATCTTTCCTAGATCTCTTCTTTAGCAGTTCCCTTCAGTATTGATTTAGTTTGTTTTAAAATTAGATATAAAACGTTTACTTTATTCCAACTCCACTTCTGACCAAGCACATACAGTAGAAAGAGTATATTTGTACTTAAGTTTATCGTTTACTGTTTTATAACAACCAAAAGGCCAGGGTTGCATTTTGACAATGAAATATCTCCTTTCCATTTTGTGAGACTTACGTCGAGAATAATGGTTTAATATTACAGAAAAAAAGGCCAAAAAAATAAAGTTGTCAGACCAGAACAAATTTGAACTTGATCTGTAACTTGTCATGATTAAACAATACACCAAATATCCAACCAATATCTTCAAGCGTGAAGAAAAAAGTGTTGAAAACTGATATGCTGGACTGACGGATGGACAGACCAGACAGGCAGACAGAGGGACTGAGTGCAAACCTAAAGTTCCCTTCGACTTTGTCGGTAGGGGATTAACTAGAGGCTCACCTAGGTTTATGTGCAATATTCACAAAGGAAACTAAGTTTTCCAAAATTGTAGATGAGAACAGAATTCATGACAAAACTCTCTTGTAAAACTGATCCTTTTGACTGTTAAGTTTCTCTCTATATTTTTTGCTCAAAACACAACAGAGGGTAATAAAAATTCTCATCTGAGGGCAATCACTCCTATTACAAATGTAAGAGTGACAGTCTACTAACAATATCAGTAAAAGGAGAAGGTTCAGTAAGACCCCTTTTTGGCCCCAAAATATAGCAGTTTTACAAAGTTGTGAAACTGTAATCTTTAAGCTATTTATTGGAAAGTAGAATGCTTCTGCTACATAAATATAGGCTGTTTTTGACGATACCATGTACATATATCGTGTACTAACATCATAAAGTCGTGCTAAATTACTGAAATCTTCACAATTTTAGCATTTTAGTTAAATTTGAGACGGTTTTCGACTTAAATGAAAGTGGCCGCATTCGTGTTCATCCATAATATTTAAATGTAAGTTGTATTTGATGATAATACATAACATATATAAAGGTTGAGGATGAACACGGATGCGGCCACTTTCATTTTGACAAAAACCATCTCAAAAGTGACGTTTTTTGGCATATTTGATAGATTTTTCATATTAAAGCTTGAATCGGAGCGTTTTTAATGACAAAACCAGTTAAAATCTTTCACAAAAACTAATCAAATCAATTGAAATAGACATTTAAGTGTTTCAAAAGCATCCAAAATATTTCGTTAGATGAACCTGAAATTTGAGGCCAAAATCAGCCCTTACCGGACCTACTCCTTTGACTTGTTTGTAGATCTGGTCTTGCTGATCATTTTTGTTAATCAAAGTTTCTATCTATCTATAATAATTTTTTTTCATAAAAGGCATTACGCAAAAAAAAATTGTAACTGAGAAAGACATTAAAGGGCAATAACGCCAAAAAAGGAGTCATTACGGACGATTGCCTTCATATTGTTTGTATTAAAAATCTTGTTTTGGTGATGATTTTTGCTTATTTAAGTTTCTATCTATCTATAATTTTAAATATAATGAAAAAGGGAAACAATTTGTTAAAATCATCATCAAAGGGCAATAACTCTAATAAGGAGTCACATGGTGATTTTGAATATGCTAACTTATTCGAAGATCATGTCTTGCTGATCATTATTGCAACTTAAAGTTTCACTGTATCTATTATAGTTTTCAAAATAATAGGCAAAAATGAGAAAAAAATGATATAAAATTTGTCCAAGAAGTCCCCTGTCAGTTTTGACATTAATGGACAATTGGTAGAGCTCAACATCCTGAACATTTTTGCCTTGCCAGTTTTCTCTATTAATAACAGTTTTTTAAAATAATAGACAAAACTTGCATTTTACCCATATGTTCTATTTTTAGCCATGTCGACCATCTTGCTTGGTAGGCACGCTCTTCGGACACATTTTGATGAGAAAAGCTCACTTGGCCCTTTGGGCCAGGTGAGCTAAAGATAGGACAAAAATATAATAGAGATTAATATATATTAATGGAGTGATAAAATATAAAGCACACAATTTATAAACAATAGAGCATGTTAAATTCTCTTCTGATTCTTACTAACGTGACATGTCCTATTTAACGTACGTATCGATAGATACATTGTACCTACATTATATTAAGAGGAAGCTTATGACACGGAAGTAGAAACATCAGATATATGTGTGCAGTATAAATGGGAGTTCACTTGAAACTCTACAATCGACTTCAGAGTTAATCGATTATCACGTGAACGCACTCGAGTTGATATTCGGAACAACTCTAAGGCCCTGACCAAGCATAAAACATAAAATATTATCATTGGTTTGACGTCATTCAAGAGTTTCTCGGGTTTAACCCTGGCTCGGTGAGGGTTGGAACTAGGGTACGAGTTAACCACTCGAGTGGTTCAAGTAAAATCGTCTTGTTGATACCCGAGTAAGTAAAGTTAACTCGAGAGTTTCAAGTGAACTGGGCCTAAAAAGTTGATTCTTGATCTTGACCTTGATGAGGGCCCTCATGGGGTTTTTGATTATGTGATTACTTGGCCGTTTTTTTTAATGATGATTTGATTATTAAGCCAAATATTTCATGATTATTTGATTACCTAGGACTGTATTTTTAGTTTATGATTATTTGATTACTAAAGATAAGCAAATATTTAATGATTATGTGATTACTAGGACCCCCCCCCCCCCCCCCCCCCCCATGAGGGGCCTCCTTGATGGTATACAATGTCACGTCCTTGAACATAACAACATCGAACGTATTCTCATAACTAAGCCAAGATTGAAATCAAGACTATAATCAGTCAAGTCGAACTTTGACTTTTTCTTTCCATTCGATTATCGGGACAGACGAACAACAAGCTGATTAAAAGGAAGGAACGTGATTCCTGCTCCACTAGTGACTGCTGTCGCGTTACTCCCATTAACATCCATTGATGGCACATATCAGAATCACAAAAGAGAGTGGTAGCAAATGTCCATATTCTAACAAAATTTATAAACCACTGACACATGTAAATTCTAAATCTCTAACTTACCAGTGGCGGATACAGAATACAGTGGGGAGGGGCTGCGGGGGAGGGGGGTCACTGACTGCCATAAAAGGGGGCCCGCTCCAGTCATGCTTCAGTGATTCCCAATATTATCAGCCAAATTTTTCCCACGAAGAAAGAGGGGGCGGCCCCCAGGGGTCCCCCTGGATCGCGGCCTATGCTTACGATTATAAACGTTTTCAAGAGGGTTTTTTTTAAGACAAGTTAGACAATACTGTTTCATACCCACAAAACAACGTATCATGTGAATAAATAAATAAATAAGTAATCAAAAAGTAAATAATCATTAAATCAATAAAAAAACATACCTGCCTTATTGCACTTTTGCATTAACCAAAGTCCATGTTAACTGCGTATACCATGTATACTGTGTATCAATAATAATATTTGTATTTTCTGGCAATGTATATATATATATGATATGTGACCTTGACCAGAGACATATTTGTGTATATATGTCTCTATCTTTACTTTTTGATACCCTTTACCTAAACTGTGCTTCAACTACATTTACATATATATAACTCATCATTAAGGGACTCTGAACCCTTTGAAAAATTACACATTAAATTTATTAAAGAAGCACTTGGTGTTCATTGCAAGGCTTCAAATGATGCTTGTCGTGCTGAGCTTGGTAGAATTCCACTCAAAAATAAAATTGTTTTTTCAAGCATAAATTTTCTAGAGCATATACTTTGATCAGAAAATACACTTGTAAATCAAATTTTCTATGCAACCAGATTTTCAAACCCCTGGATCATAAAAACTCAGTGCATTTTACAAAAATTAGGATATTCATATCTTGTTGAAAAAATTTGTCTAACAAAGCACCACTTGGGACAAGTAAAACAGAGAATTTATGATCAGTGCTTGCAAAATCAAAATGCAAACATACAGGAGTCTTCTAAGCTCAGTTTCTTTCGTCAAGTCTACAAAATGGGTCAAAGACCATCATATGTTGATTCACTAAACAATTTAAATGATAGAGCAGCAATATGCAAAATACGCATAAGTGCACATCCTTTAATGATTGAAAGGGGAAGACATCTTAATATTCCTAGAGAGGAAAGATACTGTCCTGTCTGTAAAAATGGGGAAATTG